>NC_092087.1:9731730-9776730 GCF_045679555.1 Salvelinus alpinus | reverse complement strand
CTCAAAACAAGACATGAAACAAGATGAAAGTAGCTGAAACCAGTCACTTACGATTCCCACATGACAGTTTCTTGTCATTTGTCAGTAGCTATCTGGCCATCCAGAATCACAACAACTCTCAGATTTCTGCCCCGTTGAAGAGTACGCGTCGTTTTCGTGACGTTACCAGCTATCCCATCTATGTAAAACCAGAATGTAGATCAGTGTGGACTGGGAAATGGAAAAACGTCCCTTATATGGGATAGGATTTGTAACGATGAAGATGCTTATGATGATATAAAGAATCATTTTAATAAAGTGTATACTTTAATCACTCAAATATCTAATAAGAAATACAATACAGCACGTCTGAAACAAATACACAGCTGATATTTCAGCCTTGATTCTAACCACAACCAGAGGAGGATCACCACGTGGTAAATGGACAAATGTGTTGAAAAATGTACACCGGGTGTTATATTTTCCTGGCTAAGGCACATGTCACATGTTGAGTTCTGTCCTTCGTTTGATAAACAGGCGGAACAGATGTTGTCTCTTCTCCTGCAGTCATATTCTGACTGAAGTTTGATTTTCCTCGTTGATATAACCCAAGCCCAGATTCTAACCAACTCAGATACGATCATGGAATATATTCTTCTGCAGTCTGATACTGAAGAGTATTTCTATCCTAGTTTGTTTTTACTGACTGAGCCAACAGATACGTAAGGACCCAGTCTGTTTTCAACAACACATTGTCTTTCCATCACATTCTGACTGAACTTTTGTTTTTTCCTTGCTGGTCCAGCACCAACTGAGGACATGTCTCGAACCATGGGATAAAACAAACACGGAATATTCTCCTGCAGTTATAGATCAGACTCTAACAGTGGAGTCTTGCTACCTTAGTTTTCTCTTCCTTGCCCGGACAGGAGATAGATTACATACAGCACAGCAGATACTCTACAGAGATTCCAACCAAGACTCGGATATAATCACTGGATTAATGTATTCTTCTACACAGTCACCCACATGCTACGGTATAGTTTTCTTTCCCCTGTCTTCACACGCAGATAGTGTACAGCCCCGACCAGGCTACTTCTGATCATGGACTACAGTCAGGTCCAAAGGTATTGACACCCTTAAGAAAGAGGAGCAAAAAATAATGTATGAAATAAATGATGCAAAGATGGAAATATATTGTATGCAAAAAAAAAAGGGTAAATTATAATATTTTATACTAATACAATTGCTCAGAGAAAGAGATTTTTTTAAACAAGTAATACAAAAAAAATACAAAACATATTATTGGCACTCCTGTTTTGAATACTTCAGTACCTTTATGAGCTTGGAGAACACGTTGAGAGGCTGACATGTTGTACAATGTCCTGCTATTGGGTAAAGTTCATGATGCCGTTGACATTAACAAGGACCCCAGGACCAGTAGATGAAGAATAGACCCATAACATCAAAGATCCACCACCATATTGTACTGTAGGAATGCTTCTGTTTTTTTAAACACCAAACCCACCACTGGTATGTGTGGCCAAAGAGCTCTATATTCATGTCATTTGCCCATAGCACCGCTCGGCGTTCCAAGTGCCAGTGCCGTTTAGTAAACTCCAGGCGGTGCTATGGTCAGATAACATGAAAATAGAGCTCTTTGGCCACGCATACCAGTGGTGGGTTTGAAATACTGAAACTTCAACCCAACCCAGTCCCCAGCCCAGGCTGTGTCTCTTCCAGCTGTGTAATTATCCACACTAGATAGCTCCAACTAGGCCAAACGCATGTCATATTCACCGGCACCACCCAGCCACAGCCCAGCCCTAAGCTCACAACACACAACTCTGTCACAACCCAGCCCACAACCCAGCCACAACCCACATCCCAACCCAGAGCCCAGTACACAGCCCAGCACACAGTCCAGCCACAACCCAGCCCACAGCTCACAACTCACAACCCACAACCCATAACCCAGCCACAACCCAGCTCACAACCCAGCCCACAACCCATAACTCACAACCCACAACCCACAGCCCATAACCCAGCCACAACCCAGCCCACAACCTAGCCCACAGCTCACAACTCACAACCCACAACCCACAACCCAGCCACAACCCAGCCCACAACCCAGCCCACAGCTCACAACTCACAACCCATAACCCAGCCACAACCCAGCTCACAACCCAGCCCACAGCTCACAACTCACAACCCACAACCCATAACCCAGCCACAACCCAGCTCACAACCCAGCCCACCGCTCACAACTCACAACCCACAACCCATAACCCAGCCACAACCCAGCCTACAACCCAGCCCACAGCTCACAACTCACAACCCACAACCCATAACCCAGCCACAACCCAGCCCACAGCTCACAACTCACAACCCACAACCCATAACCCACAACTCAGCCCACAACACAGCCACATCCCAGCCCACAACCCAGCCACAACCCAGCCCAGCTCACCCACATCCCAGCCCACAGCCAAGCCACAACCCAGCCCACAACCCACCCACATCCCAGCCCACAACCCAGCCACATCCCAGCCCACAACCCAGCCACATCCCAGCCCACAGCCCAGCCCAGCCCAGCCACATCCCAGCCCACAGCCCAGCCCAGCCCAGCCACAACCCAGCCCTCAGCCCACAGCTCACAACCCAGCCACAGCCCAGCCACAACCCAGCCACAAACCAGCCATAAACCAGCCCAACCCATAGCCCACAACCCAACCCACAACCCATCCACAGCCCAGCCCACAACCCAACCACAACACAGCCCACAGCCCAGCCCAGCCCACAGCCCATCCCACAGCCCAGCCCAGCCCAGCCCAGCCCAATACCCAGCCCACAACACAGCCAACAGCCCACAACCCAACCACAACCCAACCATAACTCAGGATCTGTGTCTCTTCTAGCTGTGTGCTTATGGACACTGTGAGGGAGGATTAATGTGCTGGTCTGGTATAGTGTATCAGCAGTGGTACTCAGACATCCATCCCACTGTGTCTAATGCCGCAGTCTCCTTAGTCCCTGTAATGTGCACTACTTTTGACCAGGGCCCTGGTTGTACACTATGATACTATATAGGGAATAGGGTGCCATTTGGAACACAGTTAATGTCCCTGCTTACTATAAAACACAGAGATGTGTAATCACTGGAACATGAGTAAGGATGATCTGTTGGGAGATGGATACAATGGATAAATAATGAGAGAGAGAGTAGATGAATGTAATGTCAAGCTTGTCAGATGTGTGGGTGGGAGGGATGGATGGATAGAGGGTGTGTAGGGAGGGTGAGTGTGAGGGAGGGAGGGAGGGAGGGAGGGATGGATGGATAGAGGGTGTGTAGGGAGGGTGAGTGTGAGGGAGGGAGGGAGGGAGGGAGGGAGGGATGGATGGATGGATGGATGGATGGATGGAGGGAGGGAGGGAGGGAGGGAGGGAGGGAGGGAGGGATAGATAGATAGATAGATAGATAGATAGAGGGTGTGTAGGGAGGGTGAGTGTGAGGGAGGCAGGGAGGGAGGGAGGGAGGGAGGGAGGGATAGATAGATAGAGGGTGTGTAGGGAGGGTGAGTGTGAGGGAGGCAGGGAGGGCGGGATGGATGGATGGAGGGAGGGTGTGTAGAGGCAGGAAATGGGAGGCTGGTAATGTCTGTTGTGTTAAAATATTGTCATGTATGTACGTATGTATGAAAGAGAGTATGTGAAGAGTTTATAAAAAAAAATGCTATATCCACAAATTTTTTTTTTTTTTTTTTTTATCAGAAATTATTGCTTATGGGTACCTTCATGTGTGTAAAATATTACTGTACTCAGATTTGTTATTTACAGATTTTAGATGTGTATTAAAATGTGTGTTTTTTGGGGGGCAAAAAAACTATCCGTTGTTTAGCTGGAATGGAATGTTGATGTACTGTATATTTCAATCAGATGTATTTATAAAGCCCTTCTCACATCAGCTGATGTCACAAAGTGCTGTACAGAAACCCAGCCTAAAACCCCAAACAGCAAGCAATGCAGGTGTAGACTGTGATGTGGGGTCGTCTCACCTAGCTATCTTAAGATGAATGCACTGTGCGTCACTCTGGATAAAATGTAAAATGTAAATGTTTTACATACAGATTTCATAATTACTGTATTGATTCATAAAAAAAGATGTATACTGTATATATTGATGTCACAAATGTATTATTCGTACAGTTCTTAGATCCATGTTGTCACATTATAGGAAATACATGAGGATTGTCTTTCTGACATCTCCCATTTACTGTAACCAGTAAATCTGATGATTCATAGCAGTAAGAGAGGTCCGTATAGATTTTAGTTTCAGGCCTCCTCTTCTTCCTATTCTCTTGTCCCAGTAGATGAAGTAGTGCACTATATAGGAACTAGGTCACTAAAGTAGTGGACTATATAGGAACTAGGTCACTAAAGTAGTGCACTATATAGGAACTAGGTCACTAAAGTAGTGCACTATATAGGAACTAGGTTACTAAAGTAGTGCACTATATAGGAACTAGTCTATAATATGTGGCTGGTATTTGAATAATAAATACATACAAGTGATGGCCATTTCCTTCATAACAATGAGATGCAACCATTAATGTCATCCTCATTCTATGGGCCTTTGGTAGCTAGTAGTGACTATGTGACAAGGAGGATTTTTCAGAGGAACAGGCTTAATCTGTCTTTTTTATTCCCCTTTACCCAGTGACTTTTATTGTCCTGAACCTTAATCTCCTCTGTCTCCTGCAAAGCTGCCGGAAGGAGGGATGCTGGAGGGGCTGCAGAATGATACAACCTGATACATTTTTATAATTTTGCCCCCAAAATGATATTCCTTCCTGTATGAACAGACATAAATCATTCAAAATACTACACAAGAGAGCATCATTTAGCCACAGAGAATCACTAGTTATACTACACCAGAGAGCATCATTTATCCACAGAGAATCACTAGTTATACTACACCAGAGAGCATCATTTAGCCACAGAGAATCACTAGTTTCTAAACAATTGCTTGGGATTACGTTTTATCACAAGCACTTACAGTCGGGACTGCAATTTGGGCAGCAACTATGCCAAATATAGAATAGCTTGTTGCTTTGTGGTTTGTGGCCATAGACATATAATCCATAGAATAATTTTGGAACCTCTAACTCTGGCAATTTTGACTGTTAAAAGAATACTTTGGGATTTTGGCAATGAGGCCCTTGATGTACTTCCCCAGAGTCAGATGAACTCTTGGAAGTATCCCTTTAAACTCATGGGTACACTAGCAATGGCTGCCTGTCCTGTCAATGGCTGCCAGTCCTGTCAATGGCTGCCAGTCCTGTCAATGGCTGCCAGGCCTGTCAATGGCTGCCAGTCCTGTCAATGGCTACCAGTCCTGTCAATGGCTGCCAGTCCTGCCAATGGCTGCCAGTCCTGTCAATGGCTGCCAGAACAGCCATCTATGGATTATATTTCTATGGTTGGTTGCGGCTGTCAGTTTTCCTTCTGCAAATTTCAAAATACAATTACGAGAAAAATGTAGTTTGGAAGCAAATCCCTACTGCTTAAAAAATAAATAAAAATATAAACCCTTTTTTTCTCAACAACTTTGATTGATTCTGAATGAACAGCACTGTTTTTCAAAGTATATATATATATATACACAGTACCAGTCAAAAGGTTGGATACACATACTCATTTAAGGGTTTTTCTTTATTTTTACTATTTTCTACATTGTAGAATAATAGTGAAGACATCAGAACTATGAAATAGCACATATGGAATCATGTAGTAACCAGAAAACTGTTAAACAATTCAAAATATATTTTATATTTGAGATTCTTCAAAGTAGCCACCCTTTGCCTTGATGACAGTTTTGCACAGTCTTGTGTTTATCATCGAAGGAATGAGCGTTACACCGAGGCCTGTACTCTGGAGCGGGATCGATTTGGAGGTGGAGGGTCCGTCATGGTCTGGGGCGGTGTGTCACAGCATCATCGGACTACACTTGTTGTCATTGCAGGCAATCTTAACGCCGTGCGTTACAGGGAAGACATCCTCCTACCTCATGTGGTAACCTTCCTGCAGGCTCATCCTGACATGACCCTCCAGCATGACAATGCCACCAGCCATACTGCTCGTTCTGTGCGTGATTTCCTGCAAGACAGGAATGTCAGTGTTCTGCCATGGTCAGCGAAGACCTCGGATCTCGATCTCTTTGAGCACGTCTGGGATCTGTTGGATCGGAGAGTGAGGGCTAGGGCCATTCCCCCCATAAATGTCTTACAGGTGGCTTGGTGGAAGAGTGGGGTAACATCTCACAGCAAGAACTGGCAAATCTGGTGCAGTCCATGAGGAAGAGATGCACTGCAGTACTTAATGCAGCTGGTGGCCACACCAGATACTGACTGTTACTTTTGATTTTGACCCCCCCCTTATTCAGGGACACGTTATTCCATTTCTGTTAGTCACACGTCTGTGGAACTTGTTCAGTTTATGTCTCAGTTGTTGAATCTTATGTTCATACAAATATTTACATAAGATTGCTGAAAATAAATGCAGTTGACAGTGAGAGGACGTTTCTTTTTTTGCTGAGTTTATATATATATATATTAATATTGTACAATCTGTGTGTCTCTTCCTTGGGAATAGATGACCATGTTGTTTTTATTACTCTCATTTGGTCACTGTCAGAGTAGCATAATTTCAGTCATTTGGTATAAAAAAATTACGTAGAATTGGATGAAATTCATTTCAAAAAGGCAATTTTTTTAAAGAACCTGCTGTGTAAAAATCTCCAAAACGCCTTTTCTCAACTGTATGCCACTACGCAAATGCACCCGCTGGCTCCAGGTCATCTATGAGTCTTTGCTAGGTAAATCTCCGCCTTATCTCAGCTCACTGGTCACCATAACAACACCCACCCGTAGCACGCACTCCAGCAGGTATATTTCACTGGTCATCCCCAAAGCCAACACTTCCTTTGGCCGCCTTTCCTTCCAGTTCTCTGCTGCCAATGACTGGAACGAATTGCAAGAATCACTGAAGTTGGAGACTTATATCTCCCTCACTAGCTTTAAGCATCAGCTGTCAGAGCAGCTTACTGATCATCACATCTGTACACAGCCCACCTGTAAATAGCCTATCCAACTACCTCATCCCCATATTGTTATTTATTGCTTACCGATCGCTGCAGCTGTACACAGCCCATCTGTAAATAGCCCATCCAACCAACTACCTACCTCATCCCATATTTGTTTTTGTTTTTGCACACCAGTATTTCTACTGGCAAATCCTCATCTTCACATCTATCACTCCAGTGTTAATTGCTAAATTGTAATTACTTCGCCAATATGGCCTATTTATTGCCTTACCTCCTTACTTCATTTGCACATACTGCATACAGATTTTTCTATTGTGTTATTGACTGTACTTTTGTTTATCCCATGTGTAACTCTGTGTTGTTGTTTTTGTCTCACTGCTTTGCTTTATCTTGGCCAGGTCGCAGTTGTAAATGAGAACTTGTTCTCAACTGGCCTACCTGGATAAATGAAGGTGAAATAAAAAAAATAAGAATTCATTGGAAACATATGTTTACATTGCCAGAGCAAGTGAAATAGATAATAAACAAAAGTAAAATAAACAATATAAAATTGACAGTAAACATTACAACCATAAAAGTTCCAAAATAATAAAGACAATTTCAATTGTCATTATGTCTATATACATACCTCTCTCTCTCTCTCTCTCTCTCTCTCTCTCTCTCTCTCTCTCTCTCTCTCTCTCTCTCTCTCTCTCTCTCTCTCTCCCATTCTCTCCCGCCCATTCTCTCTCTCTTTCTCTCTCTCTCTCTCTCTCTCTCTCTCTCTCTCTCTCTCTCTCTCTCTCTCTCTCTCTCTCTCTCTCTCTCTCTCTCTCTCTCTCTCTTGGCCCCCCCCTCTCTGTCTGCCCTAACAAACTCTGTGAGACACCCTGTGATGCTCCCAACTCCCAAGAGTGATTATTATAAGAAAATTCCAACCCTCAGGTCGTTATGTTCAAAGTCCTAAGGTCCTTATCACGTAAGGGTTGAATCACTGCCGTAACAAAACAATGTTCCCTGGTGAACTTCTACAGAACGTATCCAGCTCCTGTCTCAAAGCCAGAGGAGGGAGAGAGGAGGAGGAGAGAGAGGGGTGGGTGAAGAGTGGAGCAGGTCGAGGGGAGGGAAAGGGGGATAGAGAGAGAGGGGTGGGTGAAGAGTGGAGCAGGTCGAGGGGAGGGAAAGGGGGATAGAGAGAGGGGTGGGTGAAGAGTGGAGCAGGTCGAGGGGAGGGAAAGGGGGATAGAGAGAGGGGTGGGTGAAGAGTGGAGCAGGTCGAGGGGAGGGAAAGGGGGATAGAGAGAGGGGTGGGTGAAGAGTGGAGCAGGTCGAGGGGAGGGAAAGGGGGATAGAGAGAGGGGTGGGTGAAGAGTGGAGCAGGTCGAGGGGAGGGAAAGGGGGATAGAGAGAGAGGGGTGGGTGAAGAGTGGAGCAGGTCGAGGGGAGGGAAAGGGGGATAGAGAGAGGGGTGGGTGAAGAGTGGAGCAGGTCGAGGGGAGGGAAAGGGGGATAGAGAGAGGGGTGGGTGAAGAGTGGAGCAGGTCGAGGGGAGGGAAAGGGGGATAGAGAGAGGGGTGGGTGAAGAGTGGAGCAGGTCGAGGGGAGGGAAAGGGGGATAGAGAGAGAGGGGTGGGTGAAGAGTGGAGCAGGTCGAGGGGAGGGAAAGGGGGATAGAGAGAGGGGTGGGTGAAGAGTGGAGCAGGTCGAGGGGAGGGAAAGGGGGATAGAGAGAGGGGTGGGTGAAGAGTGGAGCAGGTCGAGGGGAGGGAAAGGGGGATAGAGAGAGGGGTGGGTGAAGAGTGGAGCAGGTCGAGGGGAGGGAAAGGGGGATAGAGAGAGGGGTGGGTGAAGAGTGGAGCAGGTCGAGGGGAGGGAAAGGGGGATAGAGAGAGAGGGGTGGGTGAAGAGTGGAGCAGGTCGAGGGGAGGGAAAGGGGGATAGAGAGAGGGGTGGGTGAAGAGTGGAGCAGGTCGAGGGGAGGGAAAGGGGGATAGAGAGAGGGTCCAATCAAACTTAAACCCATGTGTTCTTTTTCTTCTCCACCAATCGAAGTTCCTTCCGTGTGTTCTTTTTCTTCTCCACCAATCGAAGTTCCTTCCATGTGTTCTTTTTCTTCTCCACCAATCGAAGTTCCTTCCATGTGTTCTTTTTCTTCTCCACCAATCGAAGTTCCTTCCATGTGTTCTTTTTCTTCTCCACCAATCGAAGTTCCTTCCATGTGTTCTTTTTCTTCTCCACCAATCGAAGTTCCTTCCATGTGTTCTTTTTCTTCTCCCCCAATCGAAGTTCCTTCCATGTGTTCTTTTTCTTCTCCACCAATCGAAGTTCCTTCCATGTGTTCTTTTTCTTCTCCCCCAATCGAAGTTCCTTCCATGTGTTCTTTTTCTTCTCCACCAATCGAAGTTCCTTCCATGTGTTCTTTTTCTTCTCCACCAATCGAAGTTCCTTCCATGTGTTCTTTTTCTTCTCCACCAATCGAAGTTCCTTCCATGTGTTCTTTTTCTTCTCCACCAATCGAAGTTCCTTCCATGTGTTCTTTTTCTTCTCCACCAATCGAAGTTCCTTCCATGTGTTCTTTTTCTTCTCCACCAATCGAAGTTCCTTCCATGTGTTCTTTTTCTTCTCCACCAATCGAAGTTCCTTCCATGTGTTCTTTTTCTTCTCCACCAATCGAAGTTCCTTCCATGTGTTCTTTTTCTTCTCCACCAATCGAAGTTCCTTCCATGTGTTCTTTTTCTTCTCCACCAATCGAAGTTCCTTCCATGTGTTCTTTTTCTTCTCCACCAATCGAAGTTCCTTCCATGTGTTCTTTTTCTTCTCCACCAATCGAAGTTCCTTCCATGTGTTATTTTTCTTCTCCACCAATCGAAGTTCCTTCCATGTGTTCTTTTTCTTCTCCACCAATCGAAGTTCCTTCCATGTGTTCTTTTTCTTCTCGCCAATCGAAGTTCCTTCCATGTGTTCTTTTTCTTCTCCACCAATCGAAGTTCCTTCCATGTGTTCTTTTTCTTCTCCACCAATCGAAGTTCCTTCCATGTGTTCTTTTTCTTCTCCACCAATCGAAGTTCCTTCCATGTGTTCTTTTTCTTCTCCACCAATCGAAGTTCCTTCCATGTGTTCTTTTTCTTCTCCACCAATCGAAGTTCCTTCCATGTGTTCTTTTTCTTCTCCACCAATCGAAGTTCCTTCCATGTGTTCTTTTTCTTCTCCACCAATCGAAGTTCCTTCCATGTGTTCTTTTTCTTCTCCACCAATCGAAGTTCCTTCCATGTGTTCTTTTTCTTCTCCACCAATCGAAGTTCCTTCCATGTGTTCTTTTTCTTCTCCACCAATCGAAGTTCCTTCCATGTGTTCTTTTTCTTCTCCACCAATCGAAGTTCCTTCCATGTGTTCTTTTTCTTCTCCACCAATCGAAGTTCCTTCCATGTGTTCTTTTTCTTCTCCACCAATCGAAGTTCCTTCCATGTGTTCTTTTTCTTCTCCACCAATCGAAGTTCCTTCCATGTGTTCTTTTTCTTCTCCACCAATCGAAGTTCCTTCCATGTGTTCTTTTTCTTCTCCACCAATCGAAGTTCCTTCCATGTGTTCTTTTTCTTCTCCACCAATCGAAGTTCCTTCCATGTGTTCTTTTTCTTCTCCACCAATCGAAGTTCCTTCCATGTGTTCTTTTTCTTCTCCACCAATCGAAGTTCCTTCCATGTGTTCTTTTTCTTCTCCACCAATCGAAGTTCCTTCCATGTGTTCTTTTTCTTCTCCACCAATCGAAGTTCCTTCCATGTGTTCTTTTTCTTCTCCACCAATCGAAGTTCCTTCCATGTGTTCTTTTTCTTCTCCACCAATCGAAGTTCCTTCCATGTGTTCTTTTTCTTCTCCACCAATCGAAGTTCCTTCCATGTGTTCTTTTTCTTCTCCACCAATCGAAGTTCCTTCCATGTGTTCTTTTTCTTCTCCACCAATCGAAGTTCCTTCCATGTGTTCTTTTTCTTCTCCACCAATCGAAGTTCCTTCCATGTGTTCTTTTTCTTCTCCACCAATCGAAGTTCCTTCCATGTGTTCTTTTTCTTCTCCACCAATCGAAGTTCCTTCCATGTGTTCTTTTTCTTCTCCACCAATCGAAGTTCCTTCCATGTGTTCTTTTTCTTCTCCACCAATCGAAGTTCCTTCCATGTGTTCTTTTTCTTCTCCACCAATCGAAGTTCCTTCCATGTGTTCTTTTTCTTCTCCACCAATCGAAGTTCCTTCCATGTGTTCTTTTTCTTCTCCACCAATCGAAGTTCCTTCCATGTGTTCTTTTTCTTCTCCACCAATCGAAGTTCCTTCCATGTGTTCTTTTTCTTCTCCACCAATCGAAGTTCCTTCCATGTGTTCTTTTTCTTCTCCACCAATCGAAGTTCCTTCCATGTGTTCTTTTTCTTCTCCACCAATCGAAGTTCCTTCCATGTGTTCTTTTTCTTCTCCACCAATCGAAGTTCCTTCCATGTGTTCTTTCACTCCAACATCTGTGGGTGTGGCTGTACTGTATGTACTTTCCACTCACCTCTTGTGGATGTTCTGTGTGTTCTATAGCCTCTTCTCATGCTGTTTTCTGTTCTGTTCCACCAGGCTCTGCTGGTCCTGGCATCTCCCTCTGGACCTGGGGTGTGTCGAGGGCTATGGTGAGGACATGTGCCTCAGCGGGAGGACTGGATGTCATGGAGGAGATGGATTGGGGCTGCGGAGAGGATTGGATAAAGTGTTGGAGAGAGGAGGACTGGGCACAATGCTTGGGAAAGAGAGAAGACTGGAGAGAGGGAGGGCGAGAGAGAGAGGGCAGGGAACCGGGACAGGGCTGGGGCAGGAGACAAGGCTTGGGGGAGACCTGGGAGGCTGGTCATTCACCCTGCTGGTCCTGCTCCTCCTCCTCCCCCCGGTGTTCCCCCAGTGCCCTGACAGCTGCCACTGTGTGTGGGAGAGCAGCATGGTGCTGTGTATGGACGCTGGGCTCCGTGAGTTCCCCCAGGGCCTTCCTCCGGACACCGTCACCCTCCACCTGGAGAGGAACTACATTCGCTCGCTCCCCGAGAGCGCCTTTAGGCAAGGAAGATAACAATTGTCATTTTTTATTCACCTTCACCTTCATTATTGTCATTAGTTCATTTAATACATTTATTCATTGATTAATTAATTAATTAATATTTATTTGTCTATTTCTTTCATTACAATTCATATCTGGCTCCCAGTTTGGTTTTAGTTCCAGGTCTAATTATGATGTTTCTGACACTTCCTCTTGTTATATACCTTCAGGGAGCTGACCCATCTGAGGGAGCTTTACCTCTCCCACAACCGTATCGATACCCTCTCCTCCGGGGCCCTGCGCCACCTGAGCTCAGAGCTCCGTCTCCTGGACCTCTCCCACAACCAGTTACGCCAGGCCAGCCGGGACGAGTTCGGTTCCACGCGGGCCAAGACACGCCTCTACCACAACCCGTGGCACTGCGACTGTACCCTGCAGGAGCTGATGGAGACGTTAAATCTAGAACCGGAGACGGTTAACGGGATTGTGTGTGAGAGCTCGGTGAGGAGCGCCGGGGAGGTGAGTCGCTGGGAGGATCCAGGGGGCGCAGGGGAGCACGCCGGTCAACCGCTGGTTAAGTTGCTCGACTCTGGGGTGAACTTCTGTAATCTCCAGCGGAAGACCACGGATGTGGCTATGCTGGTGACCATGTTCGTGTGGTTCTTCATGGTCATTGTTTATGTGGTCTACTACGTGAGACAGAACCAGGCTGAGACCAGAAGACATCTGGAGTATCTGAAGAGTTTGCCCAGTCCGAGGAAAACACTCACGGAGACAGACACGATAAGCACTGGTCTCTGAACTATTTATTTATTGCCTTTATTTAATCAGGTAGGTTATTGAGAACACATTCTCTTTTACAAAAATAACCAAGAGAAGGCCAACGAAAAGGCCGTAGAGACAATTCATCTCTCTGTATTGGGACAGAGCTTGTTAATTGAAAATGGACTCTATAACAACTGACTTTAATTAAATGATTACAACATTTTATTTTTTGTAACTATTGGATCTTTTCCATAATTATTTATATTTTTTTGTCCTGACTACATTTATACAAAAAAAATATGTTTTTGTATTCACTGGCATATGCACAGCTTTAACGCTGTCCAAATGGACAGAGAAAGACCAGAAGAAGAAAGAAACAGAGAAGACTGTCAATATTGATCAGTACCTTTCATCATCAATACTGGTGGCTTTCATCATCAATACTGGTGGCTTTCATCATCAATACTGGTGGCTTTCATCATCAATACTGGTGGCTTTCATCATCAATACTGGTGGCTTTCATCATCAATACTGGTGGCTTTCATCATCAATACTGGTGGCTTTCATCATCAATACTGGTGGCTTTATACTGGTGGCTTTCATCATCAATACTGGTGGCTTTCATCATCAATACTGGTGGCTTTCATCATCAATACTTGTGGCTTTATACTGGTGACTTTCATCATCAATACTGGTGACTTTCATCATCAATACTGGTGGCTTTCATCATCAATACTGGTGGCTTTCATCATCAATACTGGTGGCTTTCATCATCAATACTGGTGGCTTTCATCATCAATACTGGTGGCTTTCATCATCAATACTGGTGGCTTTCATCATCAATACTGGTGGCTTTCATCATCAATACTGGTGGCTTTCATCATCAATACTGGTGGCTTTCATCATCAATACTGGTGGCTTTCATCATCAATACTGGTGGCTTTCATCATCAATACTGGTGGCTTTCATCATCAATACTGGTGGCTTTCATCATCAATACTGGTGGCTTTCATCATCAATACTGGTGGCTTTCATCATCAATACTGGTGGCTTTCATCATCAATACTGGTGGCTTTCATCATCAATACTGGTGGCTTTCATCATCAATACTGGTGGCTTTCATCATCAATACTGGTGGCTTTCATCATCAATACTGGTGGCTTTCATCATCAATACTGGTGGCTTTCATCATCAATACTGATGGCTTTCATCTTCCATTGTACTCTTAACAGGGAATACTCACCTTGACCAAATTATTTTTGACAGACAGATAGCAGATCGTTACAAACATGTAACCTGAGAGAGTGTCTGTTTCTATTCTGTATATCAGGTTCCAAAGGCATGTGATGTTGTTTAGTGTTCAGGATCATTAGTTCTACTTTGTCTCTCTCCAGCCCTTGATGATCAGTGAAGAAGGCTATTTTACTGTCTGAACCAGCCAGTCATCTACATTCATATTCTATGTTTTATCACCCTACGAGCCCGGACACAGCTTGAGATCCTCTGGCAGGCCACTGTTGACCCATTCAAAGTCTAGGTTGAAAACTAAAGGAGATCGGGCATTTGCCATTAAGACCCCGAGACTTTGGAATGGTCTGCCAGAGGACATCAGGCTGATAGATTCAGTGCCTCTTTTTTTTTATTTTAATTTTATTTATTTAACCTTTATTTAACCAGGTAGGCAAATTGAGAACACGTTCTCATTTACAATTGCGACCTGGCCAAGATAAAGCAAAGCAGTTCGACACATACAACAACACATAGTTACACATGGAGTAAAACAAACATATAGTCAATAATACAGTGAAAAAAATAAAAAAAATAAAAAAATAATAAGTCTATATACAATGTGCCTCTTTTTAAATCCCTTATGAAGACACTTTTATAAAGATGCTTAGTACTTTTATTTTATGATGTGAAACATGTTACTTGTATAAAAAAAGCGCTATACAAATAAAGTTATTATTATATTAAACCCCACTAATCCCTCAATCCGCACTACATCCATTACTTCCTGCTGTTCTAATTTTACCCTGGCCCTAGAAACGGGTGGTGAATCCATGTTTTAGTCATCAAGTACGTAGCAAGCAATCATTTCTAAATTGGCCAAGTGGGAGAGACTAGCGTGTGACGGCAGGCTATCAGCTGTCTCGGAAGCAGAGAAATTAAATAAAGACCTGATTTAGAATTGGTTTAATAATTAACATTATCTTTGTTTAAAAAATGATCCGACGAATGAAACAAACTTGGTTTTTAGGAAATGCTTGTTTCTGTGGATCCTAATGCATCTTCTTAGTGCTGTTTTAAGGCCTGGTTTTCTGTCTGTGTGGTTAAAGTTATGGTCCTGTATTTTCCTCCTGGATTTTCTTATTGTTCGTGAAGTGAGTTTAAAGAGACAGTTGACTTTGAGATATTTCCAATTGAGCCAAAATGTGCAGCTATTACCGTGAATGCAGTCTCTGCGAACAGTCTTCACGCCATGGTATTGAAACCAGGGGCTCTATTCAGTCATGGAAGTTCAGCATTACAGCCTAATTGAAATTTAAAGGCAATGTTCCCGCGTTAGCAGAGACTGCATTCACGGTAAACGTTGCATATGCCAGCTCAATGGGAAATGATCTTAAAATGTACATCGCAGAATCTGTACCGCTTCAGCGATCCAGACTGAATAGGTAGGTTAATGTCGTGAACTAAATGAAAGCATGCAGGTGAATGTGTTACGAACGTGTAATACGTTGAATGACTTTTTTTCTGACATTATTGAAATCCAAAGTTGAAATGGATTGAGAATGACTCCTGTACCATATTGTGGTTTAATCAATGTCAGAATAGGATGTTATGTGTTTCATGAAAAAGCTGTTTGTACTGGAGCCTATATGTGGCACGTTTCTGTGACGATATTCCTATTCCATTTGTCTCAGACAAACCCTAAGAGGTTTTGTATTGTGTAATGTTGTGGTATTCAGAGTTACATTCTAGCACAGGTTGTGGTATAACACTGTCAATTCAAATGATAGCACTGTCAATTTAAATGATAGCACTGTCAATTTAAATGATAGCACTGTCAATTTTATATGATAGCACTGTCAATTTAAATGATAGCACTGTGAATTTAAATGATAGTACGTTCAATTTAAATGATATCACTGTCAAGTTAAATGATAGCACTGTCAAGTTAAATGATAGCACTGTCAATTTTATATGATAGCACTGTCAATTCAAATGATAGCACTTTCAATTTAAATGATAGCACTGTCAATTTAAATGATAGCACTGTCAAGTTAAATGCTAGCACTGTCAAGTTAAATGATATCACTATCTATTTAAATGATATCACTGTCAATTTAAATGATAGCACTATCAATTTAAATGATGGCACTGTCAATTTAAACAATATTACTGTTAATTTAAGTGATAGCACTGTCAATTTAAATGATAGCACTGTCCCTTTAAATGATATAGCTGTTAATTTAAATGATAGAACTGTCAATTGAAATGATAGCACTGTCAATTGAAATGATAGCACAGTCCCTTTAAATGATAGCACTGTTAATTTAAATGATAGCACTGCCCCTTTAAATGATAGCACTGTTCATTTGATAGGATAGCACTGCCCCTTTAAATGATAACCCAACTCCTTTTATTGATAGCACTGTCCTGTCATTAACTGTAGTGTAACTGTTTCATGTCATAGGCTACAATGAATATAGACCACAACCTGAGTGACAAAACCGGTTCTGTGGAGATGCCAATAACCCAGACAACAAGAACCAAGCATGCCTCCTGTGTCATTTTTACAACGTTTTTTATTTGTGATGTATTTTTGTCCTGCTGATTAGTTTTTTCTCTTGTTGTTTTAAATGTCAATAATTATTCTAACAAAGATGACATCGTAGATTCGGGAACCAATACATCAAGTAATAAATGAACTTTAAAACAAAATTTAGGGAAAAAAATAAAATATATAAAAAATAAAACAAACGTGGCTCTGTGTTGTTTAGAGAAATGCTTCTACCTTTTATTGCTACGGTGAAAGGTGAAAGGTGAAAAGTCAGGAAAGAAAAGGAAAAAAATATAAAGACAGGATGACAATCAATTCATACAGTTACTGATGATTGCGGTTGGAAATGTTTCCCATTCCTTCTCTTATTAACTAGCATGCTTAAAAAACAATCTGAAAATATTGAAAAAAGGTTTTACATTTTACAAAATAGTACATGATATGAACTTGGCACCTCCTCACAAAATGTTGCATACTCTCTCCAATGAAGAAAACAACATATAAAATAGGGTGCCGCCCACTTGTGCTCCATGGTCTCTCTCTTCTGACTACATCCCACCCCTCGAATATGCATTTAGCTCAAACACACAGACCAACGGAAAGGCCCATACAGGACACAGAATCTAGATTTGGTATGGCTTCTATCTCTGGGAATATAATACCGTCAACAACAAAAAAGTTCAATCATACTTTCAGGTTACAGAAACGAATAATCTCCCCAGATATGTTTTACGCTACACACTCTTCTCTGGAGCATTTTGAGGGGTGAATAACAACCAAAAAACAACAAAACAACAAAAATAAATAAAATAAAAAGCGACTTCAGCCTGTTACTTGTTTTTTTTCTTTTATTTCCAATTTACATGAATCAAAACCGTAACAAAAAACAAAATCATGATCATCATATTTAATAATAATAATAATAATAGTAATGATGTTATTATTAACAATATTACTATTATAATTAATAGAAAAAATAGATATACACACCCTCACAAACGAATGCACCCTCTGCCCTGGTCATGGTGCTTTCCCTCCGTGTGAAAATGAGGGTTGGAGTGTCCAGTATCAATATCAAGTCTAAAAGCCCTATCCCGTTCCTGATCCTAGGGGGCGTGTCCTGTTCCTAGAGGGCGTGTCCTGCTCCTAGGGGGGCGTGTCCTGTTCCTAGAGGGCGTGTCCTGCTCCTAGAGGGGCATGGCCAGGGCCGAGGTACTTCCTGCCAGGGCAGAAGGTACTTTCTGTGTGAGGGGACAGCGGGGGGGTTTATGTGGAGGAAGTGGAGTGGGATAGGTCAACGGTCAAAGTCAACTTCTGGTGGGCTACTCACAACATGGGGTCTAATGCACCGAAGAGAAGATCGCCCAAGCTGGATTTGTAAACTTGGATACAGGGTTTAACTTTGCTTTGTTGTTTCTTAATTTTTTGTGTGTGTGTGTGAGGTAGCTTAAAATATTATAATTAAAACAAAATAAAACAAACCAAAAAAGGTTAGAGCTGGGATTGATTCCGAATTGAACATGTCTCTTACAAAATGTATTATGGACATGGTTTATGTGTCATTTGGTTGCCATGGAGGAGGGTCAGGGCTGGGTCGGGGGGGAGGAGCAACATTTACCACTCTGAAAAATGATCTCTGCGTGAAATGTACTCTCTGAAAAATGTATATATATGTATACACACATATACATATACGTACACACGTTATAAACATGTTACTAATACATTAGTATCTGGTTGTTAAAGAATACAGACTTGTTTTACAACAATAGCACCATTTGACTTTATTATAATACACAGTAACTTCCTGATACACACTGGGGCGGCGGTTGGAAGTAGGAACACTGCTCGATTTTTTGGTTTGGATTTGATATAATGTTTAGGGTGTGGAGGTATGGAAGAGGAACAAGAAAAGGGGGAACTGATAGAATATGTATGTTGTTGTGCGCGGGGGCCTTTTTACAGGTTAACACACTCAGTCCTAACACACCTGGGACCCACACCTGAACAATAAATAAATAACACCAACTCATTGTCTGGCACGCTTGCTCTTTCTCCTCTTCTCCTCGATCCTTCTTGTTAGTGGGGAGGTGCTCCCAGGGTGGGGGGTGGGGTGGATGGAGGGAGGGCTGAGGCACCATGGGAGGGGGGGGTCTGATGGAGTGAGACTGGAGAGCCATGAAATCCCAGATGAATATTGCCGGTGCCATTCAGTGCAGGACTTAGTTGGGAAAAGCACTTTTTTACTTAAAACCAAAAAATTCTATAAAAGTGTCGTGATCTTTCTCTATTCTTTCTTTCTTTCATTCTTCCTTTTTTTGATAGAAGTGTGTGTTCCTCTCTCTCTCTCATATTTGATGTGTTTTTCCCCTCTACTTCTCCTTCTTTTCATCCCTCTTTCTTTACAAGAAGCAAACTGCGCCGACGTCAACCCCAAACTCCTGGTCCGCTCCTCCAATATCTACAGGAGCAATGTCCACGATGGGCAGCCGGCTGGTCTTCTGGGATCTGTACTCAATCACTGTCTTTCCCCACGTTCCTTTATGTTTCTGGGGACAGAGAGATAGGGGACAGACATGTTATAGATATTGATAGGGGACAGACATGTTATAGATATAGATAGGGGACAGACATGTTATAGATATTGATAGGGGACAGACATGTTATAGATATTGATAGGGGACAGACATGTTATAGATATAGATAGGGGACAGACATGTTACAGATATTGATAGGGGACAGACATGTTATAGATATAGATAGGGGACAGACATGTTACAGATATAGATAGGGGACAAACATGTTATAGATATAGATAGGGGACAGACATGTTATAGATATTGATAGGGGACAGACATGTTATAGATATAGATAGGGGACAGACATGTTACAGATATAGATAGGGGACAGACATGTTATAGATATAGATAGGGGACAGACATGTTATAGATATAGATAGGGGACAGACATGTTATAGATATAGATAGGGGACAGACATGTTATAGATATTGATAGGGGACAGACATGTTATAGATATAGATAGGGGACAGACATGTTATAGATATAGATAGGGGACAGACATGTTACCGATATAGATAGGGGACAGACATGTTATAGATATAGATAGGGGACAGACATGTTATAGATATTGATAGGGGACAGACATGTTATAGATATTGATAGGGGACAGACATGTTATAGATATTGAAGGGGACAGACATGTTATAGATATTGATAGGGGACAGACATGTTACAGATATAGATAGGGGACAGACATGTTATAGATATTGATAGGGGACAGTGAATGAGTGTATTTGTGGGTTAGGTTTAAATAGTCTCAAAACTATTCTGTGTGTTTTCATCACAGTGTATGTAAAGTGGCTGTTGCCTGTGTGTGGGTGTATATGTATGAGAGTGTGTGTGTGTTTATACGTGTGTGTGTTTTCATCCTCTCACCGTGCAGCCGTCCTCCATGACGGTGTACGTGAAGCGGCTGTTGCCCTCGGCTCTAATCTCCACGTCGTTGGAGCCCTGGAGCAGCACGGCCTTCTTCAGGTTACCCGTGGCCCCGTCCATGTAGGCCACGCTGTTCTTGCAGTGGTAGGTGAGGTTCTGACTAGCCTCGGTGGATAGCAGCCGCAGGAAGGTCATCTGGATGCTGGCGGTGTTGGCTGCCAGACTGGCATCGCCATAGCTGAACTGTAGAGGGCAGCAGAGAGAGAGGAGGGGAGAACAGGGCGGTTAGGAACAGTACAACGATGGATTTAATTTCACAATGTCAATGGTTAAAACTAGTGAGAGAGGACAGGGATGTATCAGAACTATATCAGAATTTTAACTGACTTAGTGGCATTGATTGAGATAATGTACGTAAAAAGTAATTGTGTCGTATTTTAGTTTAAAAAAACAGGAATCGCCTAAAGGACTGAAACAGACTAATCACAGAGAGGCTTGAGTAAATCACTGCACACTTAACAGATGTCGCCTGAGACTGAAGAGGAAAAATAATGATTGTATGATCGTGAAAATATATAGAAGAGACCGAAGAGAGATTGAATCGTGACTCACGTGGAATCCTCCGTTCATGGTCTCTCCGAACCAGACGTGTTTGGCAGCCTTGCTCTTGCTGGACCACCAGTTCTTCTTGGGGATGCTGGCGGGCTTGGGGTAGACGCAGGACTCTCCAGTCTCCATGTTACAGTAGACCTTGATGGCGTCTATGGTGCAGCCCTGGTTAGGGTCGATCCAGTACTCTCCTGCAGATAGACAGAGGAGAAGGAGACGGCTCAGATTGAATCAGCTCTTATTACTCTGTACTATAAAACACATGTTTATATTTACTTTCTCTTTTGAATAAGACAGAATCTTCCAGACTTTTTTGCCTGACCTAATCAGTGATTAATCAAATCAAATTGAATTAAAACAAGTTAGTTGAAATCAAATAAAATAATTTAAATATAGTAGGACATTGTTAGTTTGTCAAAAAAACCTAAGCCAACATTTGTGGGTTACTTCACCTGACCAGGAGAAACTTTAGGGCCCTGAGTTTTTCCTGGTCAAGTCATGTCGCTTGGCTAAAACTCTTGACCCCTAAACGAAGAGGCAATCTTCGCTCCTATCCCGTCACTCACCGCTCTTCCAGTCAGGGTGGCACAGCTTCAGGTCTCTGCAAGTACGTGCAGGGTTCTTCTTGGAGCCCTCGGGGGAGCGGATGTTCTCGATCTGGTTGTTGAGGGACTTGAGCGTGGCGTCCACCTCGGCGTCGTGCGTCCTCAGGTTTCCGGAGGCCTGGTCGGCCCTCATGTACCTCAGGGGATCGGGGGACTTCTCAGGCTGAGACAGGCCAGCGAAGGCAGACATGTCGATACCAGGGCCGGGAGGACCAGGAGGACCAGGGGGTCCAGAGTTTCCAGGTGGACCCTGAGATACACAGACAGAAAGATAGAATCCTTAATTGATTGAAGAAATTGGAAATTACGAGCTACCGGTGATGTGCTGCTACCAGGGCATTACAGAGGACGAAAACCACAGAGCAGACGGAACTTAAAGTACAGCTAGCATCAAGTGTTCATATGGCTGGCTGCCGTCTCAGATGACACCCTGCTCCCTACACAGGGCCTTACTTTGACCAGAGCAAAGGTAGCACACTATACGGGGAATAGGGGGTGATTTGAGATTTGCACCATGTCACACACTGCTCTCTCCTCTCCTCTCCTCTCCTCTCCTCTCCTCTCCTCTCCTCTCCTCTCCTCTCCTCTCCTCTCCTCTCCTCTCCTCTCCTCTCCTCTCCTCTCCTCTCCTCTCCTCTCCTCTCCTCTCCTCTCCTCTCCTCTCCTCTTCTCTCTCCTCTTCTCTCTCCTCTCCCCTCCTCTTCTCTCTCCTCTCCCCTCCTCTTCTCTCTCCTCTCCTCTCCTCTCCTCTCCTCTCCTCTCCTCTCTAGTACTAAGATAAATTGAGAGATAGATGGGAGATGAGAGCGTTACTCACAGAGGGGCCTGTCTCTCCAGAGCGACCACGAGGTCCGGGGGGTCCGATGGGGCCGGGCATACCATTGGAACCATCCTTTCCAGAGGGACCAACAGGTCCGGGAGGTCCCTACACAAAACACACACAAGGATTTAGATGTACTGTACTGTAGACTAGAGCTCTGCCTACCATGCTCTTTGGCTGACAATAAGGAAGGATACATGTCAAAGCTCTGTGTAAGAGTTGTTAACCATTCTGTCTATACTCACTCTTGATCCACTTGGTCCGGCAGGTCCAGAGGCACCCTGATCTCCAGATTGACCCTATGGGGAGAGACAAGGTGAGACAATGTCTATAGGTCAGATTGATCCTACGGGCAGAGACATGGTGAGACAATGTCTATAGGACAGATTGACCCTCTGGGGAGAGACATGGTGAGACAATGTCTATAGGACAGAATGACCCTCTGGGGAGAGACATGGTGAGACAATGTCTATAGGACAGATTGACCCTCTGGGGAGAGACAAGGTGAGACAATGTCTATAGGACAGAATGACCCTCTGGGGAGAGACATGGTGAGACAATGTCTATAGGACAGATTGACCCTCTGAGGAGAGACATGGTGAGACAATGTCTATAGGACAGATTGACCCTCTGGGGAGAGACAAGGTGAGACAATGTCTATAGGACAGATTGACCCTCTGGGGAGAGACAAGGTGAGACAATGTCTATAGGACAGATTGACCCTCTGAGGAGAGACATGGTGAGACAATGTCTATAGGACAGATTGACCCTCTGGGCAGAGACATGGTGAGACAATGTCTATAGGACAGATTGACCCTCTGGGGAGAGACAAGGTGAGACAATGTCTATAGGATATACACAACTACAGGTAAAGACTAAAGGGACATTTCTATGATATAGAGCGATCTGTGATACAGAGAGATTTGTTATATAGAGAGATTTTGATGTAAAGAGAAATAAAGGGTTAAGGGGAATTAGGGGGTACAGGGAGATTAGGGGTACAGGGAGATTAGGGGGTAGAGAGAGATTAGGGGGTGCAGGGAGATTAAGGGGAACAGGGAGATTAGGGGGTAGAGAGAGATTAGGGGGTACAGGGAGATTAAGGGGTACAGGGAGATTAGGGGGTAGAGAGAGATTAGGGGGTACAGGGAGATTAGGGGTACAGGGAGATTAGGGGGTAGAGAGAGATTAGGGGGTGCAGGGAGATTAAGGGGTACAGGGAGATTAGGGGGTAGAGAGAGATTAGGGGGTGCAGGGAGATTAAGGGGTACAGGGAGTTTAGGGGGTAGAGAGAGATTAGGGGGTACAGGGAGATTAAGGGGTACAGGGAGTTTAGGGGGTGCAGGGAGATTAGGGGTACAGGGAGATTAGGCTGTAGAGAAAGATTAGGGGTACAGGAAGATTAGGGGGTACAGGAATATTTTGGGGTACAGGAAGATTAGGGGTACAGGGAGATTAGGGGGTACAGAAAGATTAGGCGGTACAGAAAGATTAGGGGGTAGAGGGAGATTAGGGGTACAGGGAGATTAGGGGGGTACTTACGGGAGGTCCGGGCAGACCCTGCAGACCAGTGAATCCTCTGTGTCCCTTCTGTCCTCTCTCGCCACCCTCTCCAGCCTCACCCTTGTCTCCACGGGGTCCTTGGGGTCCAGCCATCCCTCTGGCTCCAGCAGGCCCGGCAGGCCCAGCGGGTCCTTGAGCTCCCTATAGCACAGCCAAGAAACATACACTTTATGGATGAATTAAAACACTATTAATATCCGACTGAACTCTATCACAGATCCAGTTTATCCTGGCACGAGAAAATAGACAGAAAACAATAACATGGCCTGGGTTGTTCAACCCCTGACGTCCTCTCAAGAGAGGGGGTTTTAGGGGTGTTATAAAGCTTCTATGGGGTGCCATTGGGGATGTTATGGGGAGTGATTTAGGGTGTATACTCACAGCCTCTCCCCTGTCTCCTTGCTTGCCGGTGGGGCCGACAGGGCCGGGGGAACCATTAGCACCTGGGGAGCCAGGAGCACCAGCAGGACCGGTGTTACCACGGTCACCCTTGATTCCAGTGGATCCATCTCTACCAGGTGGTCCATCAGAACCAGCGTTGCCCTGAGAGACAATAACACATTGTTTAATATCAGAAACATCTAACGTATAGTTAGTGATTCAGTTAATCATGACAGTGAGTTAACGTATTGTACCGTAGGTATAGAGTTGACCATGAGAGGCCATAACGGTGACACTGAGCTGCATTGAATGGCACACTATTCCCTATATAGTGCACTACATTTGGACAGAGCCCTATGCGGAACCTGTTTAAAAGTATTGAACAATATAAGAACTAGGATGCTATTTCAGACACAACCCGCTATGTGACAGACACTGACCTCTCTACCGGGCTCTCCAGCGGGTCCAGTCAGTCCAGGGGGTCCCACTGGGCCAGGGGGTCCACGGTCTCCGCTTCCACCAGGAGCTCCTTGTTTACCAGGCTCTCCCTGGGGAGATGGACACACAGGTTAGTTGGCACTCTAATCAATAGTCAAATCAATAGTCATATATTCAATTATCTTTTTCTTTGAATATTCATCCATCCATTCTTACTTGAAATGGGTGGGGTGGGTACAAGTCAATTGACAGTACAATATTATTCTGTCATCTATAATAGGCGAATGAATCATAATGAAGGAATGAATAGTCTAATGAATTAATGAATTAATTAATGAATAGTCGAATGAATGAATAGTCTAATGAACGAATAGTCGAATGAATTAATGAATGAATGAATGAATAGTCTAATGAATGAATGAATAGTCTAATGTTTGAATGAATAGTCTAATGTTTGAATGAATAGTCTAATGTTTGAATGAATAGCCTAATGAATGAATGAATAAATAGTCTAATGAATGAATGAATAGTCTAATGAATGAATGAATGAATGAATAGTCTAATGAATGAATGAATGAATAGTCTAATGAATGAGTGAATAGCCTAATGAATGAATGAATAGTCTAATGAATTAATGAATGAATTAATAGTCTAATGAATGAATGGGATGTGTAATGTGGTGTATGTGACTTACAGAGGGTCCGGGCAAGCCAGGGAAACCTCTCTCTCCACGCTGTCCTGGAAGACCAACAATACCACGCTGTCCAGCCAGACCTGAAGGACCTGAAGGACCATCGGGACCCTGGGATGAGGAAGAGAAGAGGAAGAGGAGGAAGAGAGGAAGAAGAGGAGGATGAGAGGAGAGGAGGAAGAGAGGAGAGGAGAGGAGGAAGAGAAGAGAGGAGGAAGAGGGGAGGAAGAGAGGAAGAAGAGGAGGAAGGACAGGAGGAAGAGAGGAGAGGAGGAAGAGGGGAGAGGAGGAAGAGAGGAGAGGAGGAGAGGAGGAGAGGAGGAAGAGAGGAAGAAGAGGAGGAAGAAGAAGAGGAAGAGAAGAGAGGAGGAAGAGAGGAGAGGAGCAGGAGAGGAGGAAGAGAGGAGTGGAGGAGGAAGATAGTAGAGGAGATGAGAGGAGGAGAGGAGGAGGAGAGGAGTAGAGGAGGAAGAGGAGAGGAAGAAGAGGAGGAGAGGAGGAAGTGGAGGACAAGAGGACAGTGTGTTATTTTCAAGGATCTCTGGTGAGTGTTTTCAACAACAACTAAAAATATATCAACAGAAAAACTATAAAAATCAATAAACATACTGAAAAACTATAAAAATCAATAAACATACTGAAAAACTATAAAAATATATAAACATACTGGAAAACTATATACATCTATAAACATACTGAAAAACAAGAAAAAGCATTTTGAAAAAGCACACTGCATCCAACTCCACTCCTGTGATTCTGTGATGTGATGATTTAGGCCGGAGAGGAACAGAGTGTCTGTTCTCTGTACTTGCCCGTCCAATTTCAGTAACTGCCAGCTATGCCGGCTGTTAGTTCAGTACTGCTCAGAGGGTGAACGGTACTGCAGGGAGTAGAAGTACAAAGGAAAAAACTTGTCCTCTCTGCCATCATATCTCTGTCCAGGGGAAGCCCACAGACAGCAGTGTGTTTGGGCTGGTTATTGGGTCAGGGACGAACACATACTGACCGCCCTGTGTTGTGATGGGGACAAGGGAATAGTGTCGTCCATTATAAATTGACTTTTCTTTCATTCCCTGGACTGATGTCCATGCCGGTTGGGTTGGAAGTAAACCCAAGAGAGACGTTTAAGAAATAAAGTCAGTATTGTTTTATAGCTGCAAAACCCCAAAATGAATGTATTTCCATGTTAACTTGGGTGGTGGGATGTGTGTTGTGTGTTGTCAGTGACAATCTGAAGATCACCACAAGTTCAGAAACACTGTGGTCTAAATAACTTGTCAATGTTGAAGGAAGCATAAAACCTGTAGGACCTGTATTTAATAAAGCTGTAGGACCTGTATTGAATAAAGCTGTAGGACCTGTATTGAATAAAGCTGTAGGACCTGTATTGAATAAAGCTGTAGGACCTGTATTGAATAAAGCTTGTAGGACCTGTATTGAATAAAGCTGTAGGACCTGTATTGAATAAAGCTGTAGGACCTGTATTGAATAAAGCTGTAGGACCTGTATTGAATAAAGCCTGTAGGACCTGTATTGAATAAAGCTTGTAGGACCTGTATTGAATAAAGCCTGTAGGACCTGTATTGAATAAAGCTTGTAGGACCTGTATTGAATAAAGCTGTAGGACCTGTATTGAATAAAGCCTGTAGGACCTGTATTGAATAAAGCTGTAGGACCTGTATTGAATAAAGCCTGTAGGACCTGTATTGAATAAAGCCTGTAGGACCTGTATTGAATAAAGCCTGTAGGACCTGTATTGAATAAAGCTTGTAGGACCTGTATTGAATAAAGCTGTAGGACCTGTATTGAATAAAGCCTGTAGGACCTGTATTGAATAAAGCCTGTAGGACCTGTATTGAATAAAGCTGTAGGACCTGTATTGAATAAAGCCTGTAGGACCTGTATTGAATAAAGCTTGTAGGACCTGTATTGAATAAAGCCTGTAGGACCTGTATTGAATAAAGCCTGTAGGACCTGTATTGAATAAAGCTTGTAGGACCTGTATTGAATAAAGCCTGTAGGACCTGTATTGAATAAAGCCTGTAGGACCTGTATTGAATAAAGCTTGTAGGACCTGTATTGAATAAAGCTGTAGGACCTGTATTGAATAAAGCCTGTAGGACCTGTATTGAATAAAGCCTGTAGGACCTGTATTGAATAAAGCTGTAGGACCTGTATTGAATAAAGCTGTAGGACCTGTATTGAATAAAGCTGTAGGACCTGTATTGAATAAAGCCTGTAGGACCTGTATTGAATAAAGCCTGTAGGACCTGTATTGAATAAAGCCTGTAGGACCTGTATTGAATAAAGCCTGTAGGACCTGTATTGAATAAAGCTGTAGGACCTGTATTGAATAAAGACGGTAGGACCTGTATTGAATAAAGCTTGTAGGACCTGTATTGAATAAAGCCTGTAGGACCTGTATTGAATAAAGCCTGTAGGACCTGTATTGAATAAAGCTGTAGGACCTGTATTGAATAAAGCTGTAGGACCTGTATTGAATAAAGCTGTAGGACCTGTATTGAATAAAGCTGTAGGACCTGTATTGAATAAAGCTGTAGGACCTGTATTTAATAAAGCTGTAGGACCTGTATTGAATAAAGCGTGTAGGACCTGTATTGAATAAAGCTGTAGGACCTGTATTGAATAAAGCCTGTAGGACCTGTATTGAATAAAGCTGTAGGACCTGTATTGAATAAAGCTGTAGGACCTGTATTGAATAAAGACGGTAGGACCTGTATTGAATAAAGCCTGTAGGACCTGTATTGAATAAAGCTGTAGGACCTGTATTGAATAAAGACGGTAGGACCTGTATTGAATAAAGCTGTAGGACCTGTATTGAATAAAGCTGTAGGACCTGTATTGAATAAAGCTGTAGGACCTGTATTGAGGGCGGTTGTGACAAAAGATGAATTCAGCTTGTATTACCATCTTTTGCTTAAGTAGAGTGCTGGGTTGCATGAGAGTTATCAAGCCCGTCCACTATGCCCCGGGTTGGAGCTTGGAGGACGATACTGTAGTGATAAACAGGTGAACTTACAGAGGGACCATCCTCTCCAGCATCTCCTTTCTCTCCAGGGGCTCCAGCGGTTCCACGCAGCCCAGCGTCTCCCTGCCTGCCTGGGGGTCCACCGTCTCCACGCACACCCTTGGGACCATCTTTACCAGCAGGACCAGAGGGACCAGCAGCACCAGGGTTACCCTGCAGAGACACATTTTGTACATTTTTTAAAATTTCACCTTTATTTAAACCAGGTAGGCTAGTTGAGAACAAGTTCTCATTTACAACTGCGACCTGGCCAAGATAAATCAAAGCAGTGCGATACAAACAACACAGAGTTACAAATGGGATAAACAAATGTACAGTCAATAACACAATAGAAAAATCTATATACAGTGTGTGCAAATGTAGTAATATTAGGGAGGTAAGGCAATAAATAGGCCATAGTGGTGAAATAATTACAATTTAGCAATTAAACACTGGAGTGATAGATAGTGCAAAGGATGAATGTGCAAGTAGAGATACTAGGGTGCAAAGGAGCAAAACAATAAATAACAATTTGGGGATGGGCTATTTACAGATGGGCTATTTACAGATGGGCTATGTACAGGTGCAGTGATTGGTAAGCTGCTCTGACAGCTGATGCTTAAAGTTAGTGAGGGAGCTATAAGACTCCAGCTTCAGTGATTTTTGCAATTCGTTCCAGTCATTGGCAGCAGAGAACTGGAAGGAAAGGTGGCCAAAGGAGGAGTTGGCTTTGGGGGTGACCAGTGAAATATACCTGCTGGAGCGTGAGCTACGGGTGGGTGCTGCTATGATGACCAGTGAGCTGAGATAAGGCGTGGCTTTACCTAGCAGAGACTTATAGATAACCTGGAGCCAGTGGGTTTGATGACGAATATAAAGCGAGGGCCAGCCAACGAGAGCATACAGGTCGCAGTGGTGAGTAGGATATGGGCCTTTGGTGACAAAACAGATGACACTGTGATAGACTACATCCAATTTGCTAAGTAGAGTGTTGGAGGCTATTTTGTAAATGACATTGCCGAAGTCAAGGATCGGTAGGATAGTCAGTTTTACGAGGGTATGTTTGGCAGCATGAGTGAAGGAGGCTTTGTTGCGAAATAGGAAGCCTTTTTTCCGATTTAATTTTGGATTGGAGATGTTTGATATGCGTCTGGAAGGAGAGTTTACAGTCTAACCAGACACCTAGGTATTTGTAGTTGTCCACATATTCTAAGTCATAACCGTCCAGAGTACTGATGCTAGACGGGCGGGCGGGTGCGGGCAGGAATCGGTTTAAGAGCATGCATTTAGTTTTACTAGCATTTAAGAGCAGTTGGAGGCCACGGAAGGAGTGTTGTATGGCATTGAAGCTCGTCTGGAGGTTTGTTAACACATTGTCCAAAGAAGGGCCAGAAGTATACAGAATGGTGTCGTCTGCGTAGAGGTGGATCAGAGAATCACCAGCAGCAAGAGCGACATCATTGATGTATACAGAGAAAAGAGTCAGCCCGAGAATTGAACCCTGTGGCATCCCCATAGAGACTGCCAGAGGTCCGAACAACAGGCCCTCCGATTTGACACACTGACCTCTGTCTGCAAAGTAGTTGGTGAACCAGGCGAGGCAGTCATTTGAGAAACCAAGGCTGATGAGTCTGCCGATAAGAATGTGGTGATTGACAGAGTCAAAAGCCTTGGCCAGGTCGATGAAGACGGCTGCACAGTATTGTCTTTTATCGATGGCGGTTATGATATGATTTAGGACCTTGAGCGTGGCTGAGGTGCACCCATGACCCGCTCGGAAACCAGATTGCATAGTGGAGAAGGTACGGTGCGATTCGAAATGGTCGGTGATCTGTTTGTTAACTTGGCTTTGGAAGACTTTAGAAAGGCAGGGTAGGATAGATATAGGTATGTAACAGTTTGGGTCTAGAGTGTCTCCCCCTTTGAGGAGGGGGATGACGGCGGCAGCTTTCCAATCTTTGGGGATCTCAGACGATACGAAAGGGAGGTTGAACAGGCTAGTAACAGGGGTTGCAACAATTTCGGCTGATAATTTTAGAAAGAGAAGGTCCAGATTGTCTAGGCCGGCTGATTTGTAGGGCCCAGCTGATTTTGCAGCTCTTTCAAAACATCAGCTATCTGGATTTGGGTGAAGGAGAAGCGGGGGGGGGGGGGGGGTCTTGGGCAAGTTGCTGTGGGGGGTATAGTGATGTTGGCCGGGGTTGGGGTAGCCAGGAGGAAAGCATGGCCAGCCGTAGAGAAATGCTTATTGAAATTCTTGATTATCGTAGATTTATCGGTGGTGACAGTGTTTCCTAGCCTCAGTGCAGTGGGCAGCTGGGAGGAGGTGCTCTTATTCTCCATGGACTTTACAGTGTCCCAGAACTTTTCTGAGTGTGTGCTACAGGAAGCAAATTTCTGTTTTAAAAGCTAACCTTTGCTTTCCTAACTGCCTGCGTATAATGGTTACCAACTTCCCTGAAACGTTGCGTATTGTGGCGCTATTCGATGCTATTGCAGTACACCACAGGATGTTTTTGTGCCGGTCAAGGGCAGTCAAGTCTGGAGTGAACAAAGGGCTATATCTGTTCTTAGTTCTACATTTTTTGAATGGGGCAAGCTTATTTAAGATGGAGAGGAAAGCACTTTTGAACAGCAACCAGGCATCCACTACTGCTGGGATGAGGTCGATATCCTTCCAGGATACCCGGCCCAGGTCGATTAGAAAGGCCTGCTTGCTGAAGTGTTTTAGTATGACAGTGATGAGGTGTGGTCGTTTGACCCATTAAGGAAGCAGGCAATGAGGCAGTGATCGCTGAGATCCTGGTTGAAGACAGCAGAGGTGTATTTGGAGAGCAGGTTCGTCAGGATACGGATTTAGGGATGTACCTGGTATTAGGGATGTACCTCCTTGATAATTTGTGTGAGATTGAGGGCATCTGGCTTAGATTGTAGGACGGCCGGGATGTTAAGCATATCCCAGTTTAGGTCACCTAACAGTACAAACTCTGAAGATAGATGGGGGGCAATTAATTCACATATGGTGTCCAGGGCACAGCTGGGGGCTGGGGGTGGGGGGTCTGTAACAAGCGTCAACAGTGAGAGACTTATTTCTGGAAAGGTGGATTTTTAAAAGTAGAAGCTTGAACTGTTTGGGCACAGACTTGGATAGTAAGACAGAACTCTGCAGGCTATCTCTGCAGTAAATTGCAACTCCACCCCCTTTCGCAGTTCTATCTTGGCGGAAAATGTTGTAGTTGGGGATGGAAATTTCAGAATTTTTGGTGGCTTTCCTAAGCCAGGATTCAGAGACGGCTAGGACATCCGGGTTGATAGAGTGTGCTAAAGCAGTGAATAAAACAAACTTAGGGAGGAGGCAATCAATCGACCAATTAATCAGTCCATCACTCAACCGATCAACTGATCAACCAGTAAAACAAGCAACCAATCAAGTAATCAGTCAATCAACCAATCAGCAGGGTTAAAACCAGAAATGTAGCATACAAAACATGACAGACAGACATACAGACAGACAGGAGCAGGTCAAGACTCTCTGGGACAGTGGAGGCTCATCAGAGGAGGAAGGGGAGGACCATCCTCCTCAGTGAATGTCATAAAAATAAAAATAGTGAAACGTTAAAAAAGTTATTATTTTTAGATAGAAATATACTAAAGTAGTGTGTTTGGACTGGTTATTGGGTCAGTGATGAACACATACTGACTGCCCTGTCTTATGATGGGATGAGGGAATAGTGTTTCCCATTATTTATTAAAAAATGAAGGAGAAGCAAGAGAGAGAGAGAGAGAGAGAGAGAGAGAGAGAGAGAGAGAGAGAGAGAGACAGAGAGAGAGAGAGAGAGGGGCAGAGAGAGAGAGAGAGAGAGAGAGAGAGAGAGAGAGAGAGAGAGAGAGAGAGAGAGAGAGAGAGAGAGAGAGAGAGAGAGAGAGAGAGAGAGAGAGAGAGAGAGAGAGAGAGAGAGAGATATATTTAATATTTTTTACTTACTTAGCTACTGAATGCAGCTAGCTAGTTTAACCTACTCAAACACTCGGCTCAAACAGAGAGTGATGCAATGTTAGCTAGCTTGCTATGCAACACTGGAACTCTTCCAAGTCAAGAAAAGCTTTTGGTTGAATTAATTTATTTTCCCCGGGGCCTGCTGGTGTAACTACTAATCTGATTGCTGACTGTACATTGTACTGCACGATTGTAATGGGTTTACTAACGCATTAGTTCTAGTAGCTTTGTTGTTGACTTGACATTAGCTAATATGGTGACAACAATGTAGGATGTGCGTAGCGGTTAGCGGTTATGATATGAAGGTTTGGCTTGGATTTTCTTTTTCACTGGTCACAGACAGCTGACGTGTTATGCACTGAAGTCCACAAGTGAAGGGAAAAGGTAAGAGAGTACGTAGATGCAAGAAGGAATTATACAATGATCTGGCTGCTATGAAAGTGAACTGTGTTTGCATGTGATCAGGGGTGTATTCATTCTACCGGTTTTATTTAAAAATGTTTCTTAAACGGAGGCAACGGGGATAAACATATCTGAAATTGTCCAATAGAAATTCTCGTTTGCAACTGTTGGACTAATGATTACACCATAGATCAGCTAGCAAGATTATTGAATGTGACAATGTCTGTCACCGTGATTATTCAAATTTCTCTCAACCTGTGGAACAATGTTGTAAACTTTCATTCATAGGCTAGGTTGTAGCAACCTCATGATGGGTATAGGGAACATGTTTGTATCATGTAGAAGCCTAAACCTATCGATGTAACATTGAACTGGGTGAATGGAATATGAATGACATTCATCCAATATGCTGTAATAGAAATAAGGCCATGCTATTTTAACAAAATAATCTTCCTCTCTCATCTTGGCCGCCACTTCTCTGCCCACAGAATGATAGGAGCAGGTCAGTACTCTCTGTAATAACAACCATTCAGAAGAACAGAATGAAACCAGGTTGATGTCATTTACATCCAGCGTTATTCACTACTGGTTCCAGTGGGAGAAACTACTACAGTGAATACTATACTAAATACTATAGTAAATACCACAGTAAATTCTATACTAACTACTATACTAAATACTAAATACTATAGTAAATACTATACTAAGTACTATAGTAAATACTATACTAAATACTATAGTAAATACTATACTAAATACTATACTTAATACTATAGTAAATACTATACCAAATACTATACTTAATACTATATTAAATAGTAACCTAAATACTATATCAACTACTATAACAATTACTATAATAAATACTACAATAAATACGATACTAAATATTTTAGTAAATACTATACTAAATACTACAGTAAATACTATACTAAATACTATACTAAGTATTATACTAAATACTATAGTAAATACTATAGTAAATACTATACTTTATATCCATACTAAATACTATGGTAAATACTATAGTAAATATTATAGTAAATACTATAGTAAATACTATACTAAATATTATAGTAAATACTATAGTAAATACTATAGCAAATATTATAGTAAATACTATAGTAACTACTATACTAAATACTATAGTAAATACTATAGTAAATACTATACTAAATATTATAGTAAATACTATAGTAAAAACTATACTAAATATTATAGTAAATACTATAGTAAATACTATACTAAATACTATACTAAATACTATACTAAATATTATAGTAAATACTATAGTAAATACTATACTAAGTAATATAGTAAATATTATAGTAAATACTATAGTAAATACTATAGTAAATACTATACTAAGTAATATAGTGATGCTGAATGATTCTGTGTTGGTCTGTTTATTGGTTTCAATCCTAGAAGGAAACATGGGATTCCGAACGCAAGGTTCAGTTTGAAATGGAATCCATTTTTGCTGATATGTCAAAGTCTATACAGCTGGACATTATGTCGTATAATTTTAACAAAGTGATGATTGATTTCACCCTCTGAATGACCATAATAGTCTGTATGTTCTGAAATGTATCAGGAAACTATTGGAAAAACTTGAAATTACATAAAAGAGATCCTTCATTTTGGAAAATGACCCACATAAAAACAATGCCTTTTCTAGTCCAGTCAAATCCAACACTTCAGATTACAGTGAACAATTCTAGTTTACGACTATAACAATCAGTGTCATTTAGTCTTCAGGACCAATGCTCAGGTAAGATGTTTGAGTTGTGTGTGTGTTTGAGTTGTGTATCGCTGATAAGTGATTGTACTTACGTTGGGACCAGGGGGTCCGACTCTGCCGGCAGCGCCAGGGAAACCAGTGGCACCCTGTCAGTGAAAGAGGTTGTTGATGAAATGTAAACATTACAAAAAATATAAACAACAATGCAGAAATTAAATATACAATATGAGATTTCTACTTACAGGGGGTCCCTGAGCACCGCGAGCACCTTTAGGTCCAAAAACGCCAGTAGGTCCCTGAAATGAAGGAAATGATAGTCAGTTTTATGAAGAAACGTGAAGCAAGTAAACTCCAACAGAATATTTGGTAACCAATAACACCTCGATATTTTTTTACATTTCAGGAAAAAGTGAAACTTACGGAAGGTCCAGGAGCACCAGAGGGTCCCTGGGGTCCAGGAGCACCAGCGTCTCCCTTCTGGCCGCCCTCTCCCTGCTCTCCCTTGGCTCCGGACTGACCATCAGATCCCTGGGGTGGGACACGGGGACAAAGACAGCTCAGACAGCTACTTGCTTCAACATACAACAAGCAGCTTGCGTCATCATCCGTTTTATCGTCCATTTGAATGGATGAGATGGTCCTGTAAATGTTGCAGTCCGGGATGTTGAAGGTAGGACTGACAGTGAGAGAAAGCGCATCAACAGTACAGTGTCCTTGGTGAGATACTTACAGGAGGCCCGGCGAAGCCAGCAGGCCCAGGAGGTCCGGTCTCACCCCTGTCTCCCTGTTAGGAGAGAAGAAGGGGACAAGTTGAGCAGAATCCACTTCCCATAACATATCCTTCTTCAAATGATGTATCATGTACTATATCAAGTTCTGTGTTAATTCAATTGTTCTATTGAGAGCTGGAGAGTATAGCAGGACAACAGGATTGTGAGTGAATGTAATTCTCTACTCTGGATCAATACATTAGCCTAGAGATGGCAGTAGACACTAATCAGACAGCTGAGGCAAAGTAAAAACATATTTCTGATGGGTCCCTGGGGTCCAGGAGCACCAGCGTCCATTTATGCCATTTAGCAGATACATTTATACAAAGCGTTTTTCATTCAGGTGTGCATACATTAAACATATTGGTGGCCCCGGTAATCGAACCAACAATCCTGACGTTGCAAGTGTCATGTTCTACCAGCTGATCTATACAGGACCACAAGTCATTTTTACTTTATCCTAATTTGTGTGTGTGTGTGTGTGTGTGTGTGTGTGTGTGTGTGTGTGTGTGTGTGTGTGTGTGTGTGTGTGTGTGTGTGTGTGTGTGTGTGTGTGTGTGTGTGTGGTACCTACAGGAGCACCACGGGCACCGGCAGCACCGGAAGGTCCAGATGGACCAGATTCACCCTATAGGAGGAAACACAGAGGTCACAGGTCAGTCACAAAGGTCAATCATAATGATATCAGTCCATAAACCACACCTTATATGGACTGTCTTTATCATAATGATATCAGTCCATAAACCACACCTTATATGGACTGTCTTTATCATAATGATATCAGTCCATAAATCACACCTTATATGGACTGTCTTTATCATAATGATATCAGTCCATAAACCACACCTTATATGGACTGTCTTTATCATAATGATATCAGTCCATAAACCACACCTTATATGGACTGTCTTTATCATAATGATATCAGTCCATAAACCACACCTTATATGGACTGTCTTTATCATAATGATATCAGTCCATAAACCACACCTTATATGGACTGTCTTTATCATAATGATATCAGTCCATAAACCACACCTTATATGGACTGTCTTTATCATAATGATATCAGTCCACATATCACACCTTATATGGACTGTCTTTATCATAATGATATCAGTCCACATATCACACCTTATATGGTCTGTCTTTATCATAATGATATCAGTCCATAAATCACACCTTATATGGACTGTCTTTATCATAATGATATCAGTCCATAAACCACACCTTATATGGACTGTCTTTATCATAATGATATCAGTCCATAAATCACACCTTATATGGTCTGTCTTTATCATAATGATATCAGTCCATAAACCACACCTTATATGGACTGTCTTTATCATAATGATATCAGTCCATAAACCACACCTTATATGGACTGTCTTTATCATAATGATATCAGTCCATAAACCACACCTTATATGGACTGTCTTTATCATAATGATATCAGTCCATAAATCACACCTTATATGGACTGTCTTTATCATAATGATATCAGTCCATAAACCACACCTTATATGGACTGTCTTTATCATAATGATATCAGTCCATAAATCACACCTTATATGGACTGTCTTTATCATAATGATATCAGTCCATATATCACACCTTATATGGACTGTCTTTATCATAATGATATCAGTCCATAAATCACACCTTATATGGACTGTCTTTATCATAATGATATCAGTCCATAAATCACACCTTATATGGACTGTCTTTATCATAATGATATCAGTCCATAAATCACACCTTATATGGACTGTCTTTATCATAATGATATCAGTCCATAAATCACACCTTATATGGACTGTCTTTATCATAATGATATCAGTCCATATATCACACCTTATATGGACTGTCTTTATCATAATGATATCAGTCCATATATCACACCTTATATGGTCTGTCTTTATCATACAGTTTGTGAAAGGTAACCTCCCAACAGATGATATGGCTGTTGTTTCTTTCTGACTGATCTAATACAATCATTAAAATAATCAATAATCAATTACAAGTTTAAAGACAAATTGCTCACCTTCTCTCCGTTGGGACCAGCTGGGCCGGGAGGACCAATGGGACCAGTCAAACCCTAGAAGAGTTAGACAGGGAAAAAAACGGAAAAGAGAAATGTTTCAGTACAATATTTAGTATATCTGTCCTTCTGCTGTTGTCTCACTGTACACAAATGCCCGTGAACAAATTAACAATTTAAGTGTAGTGTGTATACATGGAATTGCTGGAGGGAATATTTAAATGTATTGATTATTAAATGGTCGAGTGAGTGAGGTCATCAATGTGTTGAATATTAAATGGTCGAGTGAGTGAGGTCATCAATGTGTTGAATATTAAATGGTCGAGTGAGTGAGGTCATCAATGTGATGAATATTAAATGGTAGAGTGAATGAGGTCATCAATGTGTTGAATATTAAATGGTAGAGTGAGTGAGGTCATCAATGTGATGAATATTAAATGGTAGAGTGAGTGAGGTCATCAATGTGATGAATATTAAATGGTAGAGTGAGTGAGGTCATCAATGTGATGAATATTAAATGGTAGAGTGAGTGAGGTCATTGGGCTTGGTGACACAGTGGATGATGATGATGATGATGATGAGGATGATGAGGCGGAGGATGATGGTCACTCACTCTTGAGCCGTCTTTGCCAGAAGCACCCTCAGGTCCCTTCTCTCCGTTGTCACCCTGTGGGACACAAACACAGTTACATTATAATTGCATTACTAACTGCATATAATTCAATATGCAATCACATCAATTGTTGCCAAACGTACATCTGTTTATGGTCTCAAGCAGATCCTGTTGCTAAGTACGTGTCCCTTTCACAGCTTATTATTATTATGAATCATATTGCGTTACATTTCATTAATATGCCTGTTCCTCTGCTGCTCTCAAACAGACACCACTTACTCTGTCTCCCTTAGGTCCGGGGATGCCTGAGGCTCCTCTCTCTCCGGGCATACCCTGCAGACCGGGGGGTCCCTGGGCACCCGATGCACCACCTGGTCCGATCGCTCCCTGGAAAACAGGATGGACACAAACACTGTCAACAGCTGCAGGGAACCCGTAGGAAAGGTAACGGAATGCAGAAGGGTATGTTGTTGTTTACTTGTCTCATTATATGCCCAACTATAATTGTCCCTCAGGCGTGAACCAAATTTATGGAATTGAATTGAATAGATGGAATATAACAGAACAGTATTCTCCCCACAATGAGGAGATAGACCTGTTCACAGGGACATGAGTCATCATGAGGAAATAGGCCTGTTCACAGTGACATGATTCATCATGAGGAAATAGACCTGTTCACAGTGACATGATTCATCATGAGGAAATAGACCTGTTCACAGTGACATGATTCATCATGAGGAAATAGACCTGTTCACAGGGACATGATTCATCATGAGGAAATAGACCTGTTCACAGTGACATGATTCATCATGAGGAAATACACCTGTTCACATTGACATGAGTCATCATGAGGAAATAGACCTGTTCACAGTGACATGATTCATCATGAGGAAATAGACCTGTTCACAGTGACATGATTCATCATGAGGAAATAGGCCTGTTCACAGGGACATGATTCATCATGAGGAAATAGACCTGTTCACAGGGACATGATTCATCATGAGGAAATAGACCTGTTCACAGGGACATGATTCATCATGAGGAAATAGACCTGTTCACAGTGACATGATTCATCATGAGGAAATAGACCTGTTCACAGTGACATGATTCATCATGAGGAAATAGGCCTGTTCACAGGGACATGATTCATCATGAGGAAATAGACCTGTTCACAGTGACATGATTCATCATGAGGAAATAGACCTGTTCACAGGGACATGATTCATCATGAGGAAATAGACCTGTTCACAGTGACATGATTCATCATGAGGAAATAGACCTGTTCACAGGGACATGATTCATCATGAGGAAATAGACCTGTTCACAGGGACATGATTCATCATGAGGAAATAGACCTGTTCACAGTGACATGATTCATCATGAGGAAATAGACCTGTTCACAGTGACATGATTCATCATGAGGAAATAGACCTGTTCACAGGGACATGATTTATTCAAAGAAACAACATCAAATACAAGGAGAATTGTACCCAGTGGGCAATTTGTTTTGAAAGTAATATAATATTGTAATTTCAAAAGATACCTTCAGGGGTATCCACATCTTCATCATTAAACTTTAAAAAAAAATCTAATTTCCTTTCTGATATTGGATTGTTTCAGAGTATATTTGAGAACCATTGTAAGGTTGTTTGGGACTTAGTCACGTTTTCCATTGCAATATGCATTCTCAATCAGCACAGCTAAAGTAAAGGTTAGGAAATGATTTCAAACCGTATTTGATCTGAGGTCTGAGCTGTTTATAGAGTTGACATTGTTGTTGTTGTTGGTCTACTACACTGAGTATACCAAACATTATGAACACCTCCCTAATATTGAGTTACACCCACTTACTAGTGTGATTCTGGCCAGCTAGTAAACCGCAAATTCTACTAGACGTACATTATTCTAAGCTGGGTGACATTTTACTAGCCTGGGTGACATTCTACTAGCCTGGCTGACATTCTATTAACCTGGGTCGTATTCTATTAGCCTGGGTGACATTCTACTAGCCTGGGTGACATTCTACTAGCCTGGGTGGTATTCTACTAGCCTGGGTGACATTATACTAGCCTGGGTGACATTCTATTAACCTGGGTCGTATTCTATTAGCCTGGGTGACGTTCTACTAGCCTGGGTGACATTCTACTAGCCTGGGTGGTATTCCATTTGCCTGGGTGACATCTACTAGTCTGGGTGACATTCTACTAGCCTGGGTGACATTATACTAGTCTGGGTGACATTCTACTAGCCTGGATGACAGTTTACTAGCCTGGGTGACATTCTACTAGCCTGGGTGACATTCTACTAGTCTGGGTGACAGTTTACTAGCCTGGGTGACATTCTACTAGCCTGGGTGACATTCTACTAGCCTGGGTGACATTCTATTATCCTGGGTGACATTCTATTAGCCTGGGTGACATTCTACTAGCCTGGGTGACATTCTACTAGCCTGGGTGACATCCTACTACCCTGGGTGACATTCTAAATCAAATCAAATCAAATCAATTTTATTTATATAGTCCTTCTTACATCAGCTGATATCTCAAAGTGCTGTATTCTACCAGCTTGGGTGACATTCTACAGGCCAAGGGTCCAACATCTGGAATATTAGGTATGTGACAAGACAGGTCTTCACAGTGTGTTTCTCTCACCTTAGGTCCGTCAGTTCCAGGAGTTCCAGGCAGACCACGAGGTCCCTGTAGCCCCTGAGGCCCCGCGCCTCCTCTCTCTCCTGGGAAACCACGCTCACCCTACAGGGTGACAGAAAAGAGACAGGGATGGATGGTTCATATTATTGCTCAGCATTACTCCATATGAGTTCCTCCATAACTCCATAATGGGAGTTAGCTATATGAACATTGTAGGTGTGGGAGATGAGAGGTGGAGGACATTAAACTCACTCTGGGTCCAGTGACACCAGCAGCTCCACCCTCTCCTGGAACACCCATGTCACCGGGCTTGCCTCCCTCACCAGGTGGGCCGGGAGGTCCGGGCAGACCCTGTATACAGGAAGCAAATCAATCAATCAATCAATCAATCAATCAATCAATCAATCAATCAATCAGTGAATCAATCAATCAACTAACCAAGTAGCTATTGTTATCTCCTGCGAAGTGTAGTTGAGTGTCAATGTGATTGGGCACATGTAGTCTATATGTCAATGTGATTGGACACATGTAGTCTATATGTCAATGTGATTGGACACATGTAGTCTATATGTCAATGTGATTGGACACATGTAGTCTATATGATACCGTATATGATGGGAGCATGTGAACGCAGAGTGACAGACAGGCAGACAGACAGACAGACAGAACAGACAGACAGGTGAACAGGTACTAACCTGGAAGCCAGAAGGTCCAGGCTGTCCTTGCTCTCCCCTTTCTCCAGCAGGGCCCTGTGGTAAACGAAGGGTTAACACTGAGCATTATAGCTGTGGCTGGGCTGCCGTGAAAAACTCAATAAGAATTGAGCCTTTAAATTCAATTGACAGATCTAACCAAGTCATTGTGAACAAGTTGGTCTTATCTTGTTGATTCCATCTTACAATAATCATACAATCTTACATCCACAACGAAACGTAAATCAAAAAGGTTAGCGAGCTGTGAATTGACAACGACACCTGTTGAACACTGATAATTATATCTAGCCGGGGCTATGGGGAGGCTTGAGTTATCAGGTCGTTTTAGAGTGTGATTGGACAGCTAGAGATACTCACAGCAGCAGAGTGTGATTGGACAGATAAAGATACTCACAGCAGGTCCAGGTGGGCCAGCAGCTCCGGTCTCACCATCCTTTCCAGGAAGACCCTATAGGGAGAGAAAGAGAGGGAAGTGAGAGAAGGAGAGAAAGAGAGGGAAGTGAGAGAAGGAGAGAAAGAGAGGGATGTGAGAGAAGGAGAGAAAGAGAGAGAGAGATATCATCAGTGTGGAGGCCATACATGGGACCATGGGAGCCAGATGACTGATAGATGTAATTATCGCTACTGGTTGAGGATAAACTGAGTACGTGGAACGGTTTCCTAACAATACCAGTGTTTTCTACATATTTTACATTATATATAATATCATAACAAATAAGGTAGCAGGCTATTTATGATTTGCAGCAGTATTTGGTTTGAATCTGAATTCATTTCATATTTATATCCTTTCTAGGAGGGCATAAGGTATGTTTACTCTGACACATTTCTACCCATAAGGCAGTCTGTCTGGGTGATCAACAGAGAAATGACTTACCCTCAGACCTGGGGCACCAAGTAGTCCCTTTTCTCCTCCCTTCCCAGGCTCACCCTAGTCACAGGAAAACACACCCACCAGTCAGTCACAAAGGATGTCCAGCTGTATGCAGAGTAGACCAACACTGTCCATGGCAGCTAGTGTCCAAGCTCTGAGTAGAGCCCTACTCAGGAGATAGATCATCTCCATATTTTAAAATACATCAATCACTCAATCATCCAATCAAACACCCAATAAATAAATCAATCAACCAATCAACCAATCAAACACATAATAAATAAATCAATCAACGAATCAATCAACCAATCAAACACCTAATAAATCAATCAATCAATCAACCAATCAAACACCTAATAAATCAATCAATCAATCTAACAGTGACACTCACGTTGGCTCCTTTGGGTCCGGGGAATCCCATCACACCAGGCTGACCGCGGGCTCCCATAGGGCCAGGGGGCCCGGGGCGACCATCTTCACCAGCAGCACCCTACATGGTGAACACAGGAGGGTCAGTCCATCAATCGAGGATCAATCAATCAATTCATCTTGCAATCACATGTATTTGTGAAGCACATTTTTCATCAGCAGATGAGAATCCTAATAACGTAAAGTAATGTCTGACTGGGAAGTCTGGATGGATATTTGATAGAGTTGGACATGAATTCAATGTGAAAGTAAATCGTCAAGTCATGTGCACCTGAAGAGGGATTTTCTACACTGTCAGAGTCAATGATGTATATAAACCCAGTCAGTCATCTAGTGTCTATATAAATCATTGGTCAGAGTCCTGTGAAAATACTGATTCATCTAGTGTCTATATAAATCATTGGTCAGGGTCCTGTGAAAATACTGATTCATCTAGTGTCTATATAAATCATTGGTCAGGGTCCTGTGAAAATACTGATTCATCTAGTGTCTATATAAATCATTGGTCAGGGTCCTGTGAAAATACTGATTCATCTAGTGTCTATATAAATCATTGGTCAGAGTCCTGTGAAAATACTGATTCATCTAGTGTTTAAAATATCACGTTTAAAATAAAAATGAAAAATAAACATATATATATATTTTTACAGTTATTGATCAAAACAAACAACAATCACAGCGTACTTACACCAGGTCCAACTTTGCCTTGAGGACCAGTATCACCAGGACGACCAGTAAGACCCTGCAGGAACAAGCAGAGAGACACATATAGATCAAACTTCCTAAAAGACCTGAGAAATCCAACTGGGACTCATCAAAACTCTAAAGTGAACTGGAGTCTAATCTCCAGTGATAATGTCTTGGTAGTGGAGCTGTTACACTATGTGAGCCTATATGTTTCACGATGCTAGAGATTTCAGACCAAACTACAGTAACATATAATCACAAAAGACCTGGGGTAGCAAGACTATAATCACAAAAGACCTGGGGTAGCAAGACTATAATCACAAAAGACCTGGGGTAGCAAGACTAGAATCACAAAAGACCTGGGGTAGCAAGACTATAATCACAAAAGACCTGGGGTAGCAAGACTAGAATCACAAAAGACCTGGGGTAGCAAGACTATAATCACAAAAGACCTGGGGTAGCAAGACTATAATCACAAAAGACCTGGGGTAGCAAGACTATAATCACAAAAGACCTGGGGTAGCAAGACTATAATCACAAAAGACCTGGGGTAGCAAGACTATAATCACAAAAGACCTGGGGTAGCATAGGTACAATATGATGATGTCAAAAACTACAGAGATGATGTATTGGCTCATCAGTTATTGAGCCATAGTTAGGAGAACTGTTCTATCTTACCACAGCATGGATACATACCGCTGTTACAGACGGCAGAAAGATATTGGAGTGGAACTTACTCTTGCGCCAGGAAGACCGGGCTCGCCAGGGCGTCCAGGGTCACCGCCGGCTCCCTTAGGGCCAGACACGCCGCCGACTCCACGCTCGCCAGGGGCTCCCTGGATTAAGAGGACAAATGTGCTACTCAATGGAGAATATCAATCAATCAATCAATTAAGACCAACGCCAGTTGTTCCCTGTATTAGGAGGTCAAATGATACAGTCACTCAGTGGAGATCAATCAATTAATCAATCGATTATTAATCAACAAATCACTACATTAACCAATCAAGACACATCTATCTCCACAGCCACATTATATGAGGCTACAGTAGACCCTGCACTAGGAGGTTAAATGATACAGTCAACAAATCACTACATTAACCAATCAAGACACATCTATCTCCACAGCCACATTATATGAGGCTACAGTAGACCCTGCACTAGGAGGTTAAATGATACAGTCAACAAATCACTACATTAACCAATCAAGACACATCTATCTCCACAGCCACATTATATGAGGCTACAGTAGACCCTGCACTAGGAGGTTAAATGAACTGAACAGGCTCTAAGGGAAGTGTCTGACACAGTGGCACACTGAAATGTAAAGCCTGTCTGTTTGTCCCTTAATAAACCTCAACAGACCATTACAGATATCTGTGTGTTCCTCTATCTTTTTTTTCTCCTGGGATAGTCATCTTGTGAAGTGTCATGGGGGTTTTAGATTATTTTAAAGAAGGACAGTGAGTCAGTCACTCCGGGGCGAATCCTAACTTCCATTTAAGTCGATATTGACATCAAGTCCCATTGACATCAATTTGACTTGAGTGGAAGTTAGAATTCACCTCTATATGGATAACATCCGTCTATCTCCGCAGTCACTTTTACACGGACGCTACGCTAGGCAACCTGGCCTCTGAGGATGTGGAAATGACACGTCAAAATGACGGGGGTCAATTGTCTTGACATGATGAACTGAGAAAATATTCCTTCTGACTCATTCACTATATTTAATGAATATGAATAAAAAGTGAATAATATTACATTTATAATGAAATGAAATGCTTCCAATCTGAGACATCGGGTCTAGAGTTGGTGGTGTGGGTGAGGTTGGGGCT
>NC_092087.1:9711730-9726730 GCF_045679555.1 Salvelinus alpinus | reverse complement strand
GGGAGAGAGGGAGGGAGATAGAGACAGGGGAGAGAGGGAGGGAGACAGAGACAGAGGAGAGAGGGAGGGAGACAGAGACAGGGGAGAGTGGGAGGGAGATAGAGACAGGGGAGAGAGGGAGGGAGACAGAGACAGGGGAGAGAGGGAGGGAGATAGAGACAGGGGAGAGAGGGGGGAGACAGAGACAGAGGAGAGAGGGAGGGAGATAGAGACAGGGGAGAGAGGGAGGGAGACAGAGACAGGGGAGAGAGGGAGGGAGACAGGAGAAGAGGAGAGAGGGAGGGAGACAGAGACAGGGGAGAGAGGGAGGGAGACAGGAGAAGAGGAGAAAGGGAGGGAGACAGAGACAGGGGAGAGAGGGACGGAGACAGGAGAAGAGGAGAGAGGGAGGGAGGGAGACAGAGACAGGGGAGAGAGGGAGGGAGACAGGGTCAGAGGAGAGGGAGGGAGGGAGACAGGAGAAGAGAAGAGAGGGAGGGAGGGAGACAGAGGAGAGAGGGAGGGAGACAGGAGAAGAGAAGAGAGGGAGGGAGGGAGACAGAGACAGAGGAGAGAGGGAGGGAGGGAGACAGGAGAAGAGAAGAGAGGGAGGGAGACAGGAGAAGATAAGAGAGGGAGGGAGATAGAGACAGAGGAGAGGTTGTCTGGTAGACTCACAGCTGATCCTTTAGATCCTCCAATACCATCAGTACCAGGGTTACCCTGTAGGGAAGGACAGAGGAAGAACACACTAGTTAGAATGAGAGACATCCTTTCATATGGCCATATCTTATAGTACAATACTTAAGGTCATAGTTCAATCAGGAAAAGCCCTAGTCATGTGACTTGGAACGGGGACACTCGTGGGGACTGTTTAGGGACACTTATGTGGGGACACTGTTTTACAGGGACACTGTTTTACAGGGACACTGTTTTATGGGGCAACTTTTTTTGTGGGGCCACTTTTTATGGGGACACTCACAGATGCACCGGCGGGTCCGGGAGATCCAGGGGTTCCTGACTCTCCACGGGGTCCCTGAGCGCCCTCAGGTCCACGAGCACCGGTGGGGCCAGCTTCTCCCTGGATCAATCAATAATACAACACTTTAATCAATCAATCAATCAAACGAACAACCAATCGATCAATTAATCTATAAATTATTCAATCATCCAATAAATCCTTAAATCAATCATTCACACAAAGAATCAATCGATCAATTAATCTATGAATTAATCAATAATCCAATCAGTCAGTCAGTCAGTAATGTATTAGAGGGCATCATTTCAGTAAAGAGTCTCTATGAGCAAATTGATGATTCAGTTTGATTGGTTATGGATTTGCATGATGTGCATGATTAACAAAGTTTATTAAAGTTTTCAAATCTTGTCAAAATTAAGTCAGAAGTGTTTAATCTTAATTGAAAAACCAAGTAGGTCATTTCCATATAAAGACTTTATAAAGTCTAGGTACTTTTATGGCAGACAAATGAAGAGAAGAGTAAAGTGTTACAGCAACATTGGCTGCATTTGAATAGAAAGAAGAAACCCTACTTTTGGCTAAATTAAATGAACCTCAGCTTTCATATAAAAAGTTATTTCATGAGGGGCTGTGTGGAAAAGTGCAGTAGCCAGAGCCACGTGTATAATGGTTTCCAGGCCTACTGGTCTAATAAAATAGAACGGGGAGATTTATCCTGACTAAATGTTGTCAGACAAGAGTCCGACCCTTTACTACAGACATCAACCAATCATAGCGCTGCGTAGTGAGGTCACAGCCTTTGGGAAACTGGGTGAATGAAATGAATGGAATTCCTAATTGTTGTTACCATGGTGTTTTGACTTAGTAGGATGACATAATATAAGTTGCATGTGTATAAGCGGTGGTGGAGAGATTGGTATTTTTGGCATGGGATGTAGTCCATATTGTTTGTTTTTCTTTTTTTAGGGAGGGGTTCAGCTTTAATACTGCAGATAGATTGTGGTTCCATCAATGTAACTGTCTGCATCATTTCCAATCCCCCATATATTATATATACATTTAAATAAATATATTTTCCTATATTATTTTCCCCTAACCCTACCGCCCCTCCCCTAACTGGAGTAAACTAATGGACAACAACACTTAGGCTTCTACTTCCTGCTTATTCCATACTATACACATTTTACAGACACAGTATATTTTACAATAGTTATCCTTTGTTTGTTTTTAGTCCCATCCTTCAGCTACCCTCAACCCCTCCCATCTATCACTGAAGACCATCCAGTCCCATCTGTCAGCTCCCCTCAACCCCTCCCATCTATCTCTGAACACCATCCAGTCCCACCCTTCAGCTCCCCTCAACCCCTCCCATCTATCACTGAAGACCATCCAGTCCCATCCTTCAGCTCCCCTCAACCCCTCCCATCTATCACTGAAGACCATCCAGTCCCATCTGTCAGCTCCCCTCAACCCCTCCCATCTATCTCTGAACACCATCCAGTCCCACCCTTCAGCTCCCCTCAACCCCTCCCATCTATCACTGAAGACCATCCAGTCCCATCCTTCAGCTCCCCTCAACCCCTCCCATCTATCACTGAAGACCATCCAGTCCCATCCTTCAGCTCCCCTCAACCCCTCCCATCTATCACTGAAGACCATCCAGTCCCATCCGTCAGCTCCCCTCAACCCCTCCCATCTATCTCTGAACACCATCCAGTCCCATCCTTCAGCTCCCCTCAACCCCTCCCATCTATCACTGAAGACCATCCAGTCCCATCCTTCAGCTCCCCTCAACCCCTCCCATCTATCTCTGAAGACCATCCAGTCCCATCCTTCAGCTCCACTCAACCCCTCCCATCTATCTCTGAACACCATCCAGTCCCATCCTTCAGCTCCCCTCAACCCCTCCCATCTATCACTGAAGACCATCCAGTCCCATCCTTCAGCTCCCCTCAACCCCTCCCATCTATCTCTGAACACCATCCAGTCCCATCCTTCAGCTCCCCTCAACCCCTCCCATCTATCACTGAAGACCATCCAGTCCCACCCTTCAGCTCCCCTCAACCCCTCCCATCTATCTCTGAAGACCATCCAGTCCCATCCTTCAGCTCCACTCAACCCCTCCCATCTATCACTGAAGACCATCCAGTCCCATCCTTCAGCTCCACTCAACCCCTCCCATCTATCACTGAAGACCATCCAGTCCCATAAAGTATATTTACATGAGTTATCTTGTTGTTATTAGTCCCACCCTTCCAGTAATCCATAATGTTACTGTCCCTGCCTGATAGTCTAGGGCAGGGAGAGCCATGGGCTGTACATGGGCCCGCAGGGAACAATTAAATATGCCTTTCCTTTATAGACAACTTATACTCATATTCAAACCAATAGATGATGCGCACACGCACACACACACACACACACACACACACACACACACACACACACACACACACACACACACACACACACACACACACACACACACACACACACACACACACACACACACACACACACACACACACACACACACACACACACACACACACACACACACACTACATGCCAATGCTTTTAAATGTATGTAAATTGTTAAGTCTTTTGTCTGTAACGTCTTCTTCATTATGTGTCGGACCCAGTAAGACTAGCTGTCACCATTGGCGTCTTCTAATGGGGATCCTGATAAATCAAATGAAACCAATGTAGTGTTTATGAATACATGTCTTTGGGTGTCCTGAATTCACATTTTAGGCAAGCTGAGGATACATCGTCTCGTTCAGCCTTTAATTTAACCAGGAAAGACCCTCGACGTCAGAAAACTCTTTCGCGAGGACGACCCGGGTTTTATTAGCAGAGCGTAGCAGGAATTAACAGGTTAACTTAAACCTGACTGTTTATAGGTTTCTAGAGGTCCACCACGTAGCCAAAAGTATGTGGACACCTGCTCGTCGAACATCTCATTCCAAAATCATGATCATTAATATGGAGTTTGTCACCACTTTGCTGTTATATAACAGCCTCCACTCTTCTGGAAAGGCTTTCCACTAGATGTTGGAACTTTGCTGTGGGGACTTGCTTCCATTCAGCCACAAGAGCCTTAGTGATGTCGGGCACTGATGTTGGGCGATTAGGCTCGCAGTCGGCGTTCCAAATCATCCCAAGGGTGTTCGATTGGGTTGAGGTCAGGGCTCTGTGCAGTCCACATCATTTTGTATATATAGTGTAACACACTGTCGTTCACACATCTGGGTCAAGTTACTGTCTCACTGTGTGTTTTTTTAACATTAGTCACACACACAGTCACACGCACGTGCATACACACACACACGCACGCACGCACGCACGCACGCACGCACGCACGCACGCACGCACGCACGCACACACACACACACACACACACACACACACACACACACACACACACACACACACACACACAGCCCCCAGATTCTTTGGCATCTATCTCTCGTCATGAAGCAGTTTGTCCAAGGCCTTCTCTTCCCACAGGGGTTTTGGTTTGTAAATATGCTCAGGACAGTGTGTCCTTTATAGAGTTGAGATAGAGCCTCTGTCTCTGGTTATAATGAGGTTAAAGGTCATGAAGTTATTCACATGATTAGGGTTGCAAAGGGAGGGTATATTACTGGAAACGTTCAAGGTTTACTTGTAAACTACCAGAATGTTGGTATTTTTCAAGGATTTCATGGAATCTATCACAAGATATTTAGTGGCCCTTTTGGGTCCTTCAGATTTAAACTAGTGCCCTCTGTGTGGCCTTACCAAACATATAATATATTAAATTATGAAATAAGATTTTTTTGTTAAGAAAAAAAAAGCTGTAAAACATTTTTTTAAATATAAACCATCAACTTAGTCAATATGGTGTTTCATATTTTATCACTTATTTTTTTTACACTCTTTTAGTATGTCAACATGTATTTGTTGTCAATGTTTCAGTGTCAAACTGGTGGCAGTTGTGAAGAAAGTCAATAGTTGGAAGAGTTACAGAGTTCATTTAAGAATAATGCCGTTGTTGATTAGATGCTTTTAATTAGTCTATTTTCTATTGAACCATATGGTCTATTTACTAGAAACTCATGGACAATATGGAGACAGATATATATTTAAAAATATATATATATATGTATGAATACATGTTTTTAAAGTTATTCAAGTATAAATCACCAAAGTTACAATAGATGGACATACATTTCTGTTATTTACAGGTAGCTCTGCAACCCTAGTCCTATAGCTGAATCCTTAAATGATTTCCCTGACTGGGAGAGACTGAGACGGACGACAGATGAAAGTGAAACCAGCAGTACAGCATGGGATCTATAGACTTCAGGCAGCACACACGCACGCACACACACACACACACACACACACACACACACACACACACACACACACACACACACACACACACACACACACACACACACACACACACACACACACACACACACACACACACACACACACACACACACACACTAGTTATCATTCAGAAGGAATTTCAGTCCCGAGCGGAGAGAGAGAAAAAACAACACACCTCCCTCAAATATTCCACCCAGATGGAGGAAAATAGATTTCAGTTTTAGAGCACTTTTCAATGCTGCCTTCTCCGGTTTCACCACTTTCACTCTATTCTCACCTTTTTCTTTCAAATACTCTCTTCCTGAGCTGAGCTGCACCATTTTTATACGGCTTTTTAAAAGTTTGAAAAAAACGTTTATTTTTTATTTTAATGCTTGATGTGGAGGTATTAGACAAACAATTATATACTGTATTGACAGAATGTACCATCTCTGTTTGTCCCCCTATTCAGATAATAAGATAAAAATATTTTGTTTGTGCAAAATAATCCTTCCTTGACTTACCCCTGGATTAGCTGTGTCATAAGATAGATATGAATAGACAGACAGAGAGAGAGAGAGAGAGAGAGTTAGAGAGAGAGAGAGAGAGAGAGTTAGAGAGAGAGAGAGAGAGAGAGAGAGAGAGAGAGAGAGTTAGAGAGAGAGAGAGAGAGAGAGAGAGAGAGAGAGAGAGAGAGAGAGAGAGAGAGAGAGAGAGAGAGAGAGAGAGAGAGAGAGAGAGAGTGAGAGAGAGAGTTAGAGAGAGAGAGAGTTAGAGAGCGAGAGAGAGAGAGAGAGAGAGAGAGAGAGAGAGAGAGAGAGAGAGAGAGAGAGAGATAGAGAGAGAGAGAGTGAGAGAGAGAGAGAGTTAGAGAGAGAGAGAGAGTTAGAGAGAGAGAGAGAGAGAGAGTTAGAGAGCGAGAGCGAGAGAGAGAGAGAGAGAGAGAGAGAGAGAGAGAGAGAGAGAGAGAGAGAGAGAGAGAGAGAAAGAGAGAGAGAGTGAGAGAGAGTTAGAGAGAGCGTTAGAGCGAGAGAGAGAGAGAGAGAGAGAGAGAGAGAGAGAGTGAGAGAGAGAGAGAGAGAGAGAGAGAGAGAGAGAGAGAGAGAGAGAGAGAGAGAGAGAGAGAGAGAGAGAGAGAGAGAGAGAGAGAGAGAGAGAGAGAGAGAGAGAGAGAGAGAGAGAGAGAGAAAGAGAGTGGGGGAAGGGTGAAGATCAGTGACATACCTTAGAACCTGGAGAGCCGGGGAAGCCTGGAGCACCAGAAGGACCAACTGGGCCCTATAGAGAGAGAAGTGTGTAGAGAGGGGAGGGGGAGAGGTGAGGAGCATGGGCAGGGAGGGGAGGGAAAGGGAGGGAGGGGGAGAAGAGAGGGAAGGGAGAGAGAGGGGAAAGGGAGTGAGTCAACAGACACTGCTGCCACCGCAAGGGCGTCCAGGTGTATTGCAGTCACATTTCTGATGAAACATTTAGGGCCGGGTTTCATGGACACAGATTAAGACCAGTGATAGATTAATAAACACTTTTAATAAATACTTGAATTGTGTATGCTTTTTAGTCCAAGACTACACTTAATCTGTGCCTGGGAAATTGGCCCATAGTATACCTACACTGAGCATACAAAACATTAGGATACCTAACAAAGGTCATGTGGTTTGGTCAGAAGAATGCCCCTCTTCCCACAGGTGTGATTACTACCTCTGAGGGTTTAGAGCTTGAGGTAGTCACCTCATACAAGTACTTGGGAGTATGGCTAGACGGTGCACTGTCCTTCTCTCAGCACATATCAAAGCTGCAGGCTGAAGTTAAATCTAGACTTGGTTTCCACTATCGTAATTACTCCTCTTTCACCCCAGCTGCCAAACTAACCCTGATTCAGATGACCATCCTACCCATGCTAGATTACGGAGACATAATTTATAGATCGGCAGGTAAGGGTGCTCTCGAGCAGCTAGATATTCTTTACCATTCGGCCATCAGATTTGCCACCAATGCTCCTTATAGGACACATCACTGCATTCTATACTACTCTGTAAACTGGTCATCTCTGTATACCCGTCGCAAGACCCACTGGTTGATGCCTATTTATAAAACCCTCTTAGGCCTCACTCCCCCCTATCTGAGATATCTACTGCAGCCCTCATCCTCCACATACAACACCCGTTCTGCCAGTCACATTCTGTTAAAGGTCCCCAAAGCACACACATCCCTGGGTCGCTCCTCTTTTCAGTTCGCTGCAGCTAACGACTGGAACGAGCTGCAACAAACACTCAAACTGGACAGTTTTATCTCCATCTCTTCATTCAAAGACTCAATCATGGACACTCTTACTGACAGTTGTAGCTGCTTTGTGTGATGTATTGTTGTCCTGGGGGGGAAAAATAATATATATATATATATATATATTATTCCCCCCCCCCAGGCCCCTGTCCCCACAGGAGGCATTTTGTCTTTTGGTGGGCCGTCATTGTAAATAAGAATTTGATCTTAACTGACCTAGTTAAATAAAGGTTAAATAAATATAAATATATATATATTGAGTTGCATCCCCTTGTGCTTTCAGAACAGCCTCAATTCTTCGGGGAATGGGCTCTACAAGGTGTTGAAAGAGTTCCACAGGGATGCTGGCCCATGTTGACTCCAATGCTTCCCAATTTTGTGTCAAGTTGGCTGGATGTCCTTTGGGTAGTGGACCATTCTTGATACACACAGGAAACTGATGAGCGTGAAAAACCCAGCAGCGTTGCAGTTCTTGACACAAATGGGTGCGCCTGGCACCTACTACCACACCCCATTCAAAGGCACTTAAATCTTTTGTCTTGCCCATTCACCCTCTGAATGGCACACATACACAATCCATGTCTCAAGGGTTAAAATTACTTATTTAACCCGTCTCCTCCTGTTCATCTACACTGATTGAAGTGGATTTAACATCAATAAGGGATCATAACTTCACCTGGATTCACTTGGCCAGTCTACCTCATGGAAAGAGCAGGTGTTCTTAATGTTTTGTATACTCAGTGTATATATATATATATATATAGTGTATAGTGAAATGAAAGAATGAATAAAACTATAATACTTACAGGAGGACCAGCAGGGCCAGACAGACCGTCATTACCACGAGCACCCTAGACAGAAGAAACACAAGATACTGTCACCACACAGCAGAGGACCAGCTCAATAACATACTGAGACGTAATGATCCATGTCATGACATCAAAGAGAGCTAGCTAAAGTTCTCTGTCTGTGTTTTGACTTTGAGGTTCAGGTCCTTCACTTTCACTTTACTAACTGTGAGGTCACTACAGCCTGCTGAGGTGAGGTCTGACATCTGTGACGGTTCTGGGTACGGATCTGGGACTGGTATGAGTGGAGACCATGTTCGTGTTACACGGTTCTGGGAGCTCTATTTTGAGTTCTAGAATGAGTTCTAAACAGGAGGTTACAGGCTGAGTTCTAGGGGGGCAGTTCTAGAATGAGTACTAAGCAGGAGGTTACAGGCTGAGTTCTAGGGGGGCAGTTCTAGAACGAGTACTAAGCAGGAGGTTACAGGCTGAGTTCTAGGGGGAAGTTCTAGAATGAGTACTAAGCAGGAGGTTACAGGCTGAGTTCTAGGGGGGCAGTTCTAGAATGAGTACTAAGCAGGAGGTTACAGGCTGAGTCCTAGGGGGGAGTTCTAGAATGAGTACTAAGCAGGAGGTTACAGGCTGAGTCCTAGGGGGGAGTTCTAGAACGAGTACTAAGCAGGAGGTTACAGGCTGAGTTCTAGGGGGGCAGTTCTAGAACGAGTACTAAGCAGGAGGTTACAGGCTGAGTTCTAGGGGGGCAGTTCTAGAATGAGTTCTAAGCAGGAGGTTACAGGCTGAGTTCTAGGGGGAAGTTCTAGAACGAGTTCTAAGCAGGAGGTTACAGGCTGAGTTCTAGGGGGAAGTTCTAGAACGAGTTCTAAGCAGGAGGTTATAGGCTGAGTTCTAGGGGGAAGTTCTAGAACGAGTACTAAGCAGGAGGTTACAGGCTGAGTTCTAGGGGGAAGTTCTAGAATGAGTTCTAAGCAGGAGGTTACAGGCTGAGTCCTAGGCCAGGAGAAGGTACTTACAGCAGAACCAGAGGGTCCGGGACGACCTCTCTCACCGGGCAGACCACGTGGTCCCTTTAGAGCGGGAGAGAGAGAGAGGAGCACAGGTTACAATCCATAAACAGTAAACAGGATTATCTGTACAGCTGATCAGTAACATATCAGATATTGTATATCGTATGTGTGGCAGATCTATTGAGAGTAGTTCTCAGTCTACAGGAGCTAATTAATGTGACGGATACAGTATACTGCATCACTTCTGCATCTGTACTCACCATTGGTCCAGGAGCGCCATTCTCCCCGGGAGCACCAGACTCACCCTACAACAGAGAACAGAACAGAACAGAGAGAGGGAGAGGGAGAGGGAAAGGGAGAGGGAGAGGGAGAGAGAGAGAGAGAGAGAGAGAGAGAGAGAGAGAGAGAGAGAGAGAGAGAGAGAGAGAGAGAGAGAGAGAGAGAGAGAGAGAGAGAGAGAGAGAGAGAGAGAGCAAAAAGGTAGAAAGTTCAAGAGATGTTTCTGGTACAGAAGGGAAGTTTAGACAGGTTTCCCAACATGACAAACAGACAAGAAAGTCAACCAGGATATGTGTGAGATTAAAATAATTTGAGAGGGAGATAGAGGATTCTGTTGTAGAGTCCGTCCCACCTTAGAACCAGCTGCTCCACCCTCTCCCTTGAGTCCATCAAGACCTGGATAACCCTGGAAAGAGGAGATAAACACAATATCATGAGAGCAGGACTTTGTGACATCGGCTGATGTAAAAATGGCTTTATAAAATACATTTGATTTGATTTGACATCTTTACTGGCGCGTTGACTGGACGATGTGGCAGCAGCAGAACAACGGAAAACACACAATGACACTAAAATCAGCTAGACAGGAAAGAACACATTTGAAGATGCCATATTACATATTAGTGCCAGCAGCATACAGTACCACCAGGCATCCCACTGCTGGCTTGCCTCTGAGGCTAAGCAGGGTTGGTCCCTGGATGGGAGACCAGATGCTGCTGGAAGTGGTGCCCGAGGGCAGGTAGGAGGCCCTCTTTCCTCTGCCCCAGGGCAGTGATTGGGGACATTGCCCTGTGTAGGGTTTCTGTCTTTCGGATGGAACGTTAAACGTGTGTCCTGACTCTCTGTGGTCACTAAAGATCCCATGTTACTTATCGTAAGAGTAGGGGTGTTAACCCACGGTGTCCTGGCTAAATTCAGAATCTGGTTACTTAATCATCCCCAGCTTCCAATTGGCTCACTCATCCCCCCCTACTCTCCTCTGTAACTATTCCCCAGATCGTTGCTGTAAATGAGAATGTGTTCCCAGTCAACTTACCTGGTAAAGTAAGGGTTAAATAAAAAGTATATATTTTGTATTATCATTCCTATGACATCACTCACTCTGTGCCCCTTGATTCCAGGCAGACCGGGAGTTCCTGGGAATCCACGAGCTCCCTGTTGTAGAGAAGAAAAGAGAATAACATAAAAAATAAGAGAGAGAGAGAGAGAGAGAGAGAGAGAGAGAGAGAGAGAGAGAGAGAGAGAGAGAGAGAGAGAGAGAGAGAGAGAGAGAGAGAGAGGAGAGATGAGAGAGAAAGATAGATAGAGGAGAGATGAGAGAGAATTAAATGATTTTTCAGTTATTCTCAGGATCTGCTTTCCTGCTCTGGTATGGTCTGGTTTAGAGCCAGGCATATGAGGGCCAGAGGGCCAGAGGGGCAGAATGCCAGGTGACATCAGGGTTGATTTAGTAGAGTACAGCTCTTTCTCACTTCGTCTTGTCTGACCGAATCATCTTGGAGAGTCTTCTAACTGGACTGTATCTGACTGAATCATCTTGGAGAGTCTTCTAACTGTACTGTATCTGACTGAATCATCTTGGAGAGTCTTCTAGCTGGACTGTATCTGACTGAATCATCTTGGAGAGTCTTCTAACTGTACTGTATCTGACTGAATCATCTTTGAGAGTCTTCTAACTGTACTGTATCTGACTGAATCATCTTTCAGAGTCTTCTAGCTGGACTGTATCTGACTGAATCATCTTTGAGAGTCTTCTAGCTGGACTGTATCTGACTGAATCATCTTTGAGAGTCTTCTAGCTGGACTGTATCTGACTGAATCATTTTGGAGAGTCTTCTAACTGGACTGTATCTGACTGAATCATCTTGGAGAGTCTTCTAACTGTACTGTATCTGACTGAATCATCTTGGAGAGTCTTCTAACTGTACTGTATCTGACTGAATCATCTTGGAGAGTCTTCTAACTGGACTGTATCTGACTGAATCATGTTGGAGAGTCTTCTAACTGTACTGTATCTGACTAAATCATCTTGGAGAGTCTTCTAGCTGGACTGTATCTGACTGAATCATCTTTGAGAGTCTTCTAGCTGTACTGTATCTGACTGAATCATCTTGGAGAGTCTTCTAACTGTACTGTATCTGACTGAATCATCTTGGAGAGTCCTCTAACTGTACTGTGTCTGACTGAATCTTCTTGGAGAGTCTTCTAGCTGTACTGTATCTGACTGAATCATCTTGGAGAGTCTTCTAACTGGACTGTATCTGACTGAATCATCTTGGAGAGTCTTCTAACTGTACTGTATCTGACTGAATCATCTTGGAGAGTCTTCTAACTGTACTGTATCTGACTGAATCATCTTGGAGAGTCTTCTAGCTGGACTGTATCTGACTGAATCATCTTGGAGAGTCTTCTAACTGTAGATGGTATGCCTGTTATGTCTGTCAAATACTCTTCTCTTCCTGACTGATCACATTGGGATAGTGTGTGTACAAATGTAATAACTGAGGCAGCATGAATAGGTAGTGAGATAAACTGTGAGTAGATAAATGAACAGATAAATGAACAGATAAATGAACAGATAAATTAAGAGATATATTAACAGATTAATTAACCAATAACAGATAATAAAGAGATAAATGAAACCATACCTGAGGACCAGAAGATCCACGTTCACCACCTTTACCGGGTTTGCCAGCCTCACCCTACAGCAGAGACAGGACGGAAGGGAGAAGAGTTCATTAGTTAGTTACAGTTAGTTACAATATTGAATGAAAAAAATTATAAAATACAATAGATAAACAGCAAAAGATTAAAAAAAGAAATAAATGAATCAATCAATAAAGAATTAACATATTTAGGTTTTGATGCTAATTAGTTCCCTCCCAGGCAGAAATTGAAATTCGATTAGCAAACAGTGCATCCTGGGGGATAGACGGATACATGACTGCTAGTTCAGCCTGATACCACCTAGTGGCAAAATGGAGGAATTGCATTTCCAATATTAATTTTCAATTTCTTTACCCTCCCTAACTGCATATCTATTTAAAACAATTATAATGAAGGATTTACACAGTAGCCATAAGACAGTGCATTGAACAAGAAGGGACAGTACACAATAAATCAAGGATAGTTGAAATCACAGTGTTAAAATTTTTTGGGGTGTTATATTGTCTCTACTTAGAGTCCAAGAGTTAGTGTTGATAACTGGAGTTGATTGAGACGGTGTACTTTTAACTTCATTAAGAGAAACCAGAGACAGGAAGTTACATCTATGGAGTGATCCACAGATGTGGTTACAGGCCTCAATGTCAATATTTTCCCAGGATGCAATGTTGTAGGTTGATTTTCTAAAATGTTTGTTTCAATATCTGTTTTGGCATGTACATTACGATTGGTTTTTGATCTTATGCTACACAAAGATGAGAAACATTTTTCCTAAACTAATCCAATCTGTGGGGCCGTACACTTTGTGGGACCGTATATTTTGTGGGACCGTATATTTTGTGGGACCGTATATTTTGTGGGACCGTATACTTTGTGGGACCGTATATTTTGTGGAACCGTATATTTTGTGGGACTGTATATTTTGTGGGACCGTATAAATCCCTGTTAGATTCAACTTGCAGGAAGATCTGACAGGGGTTGGATATCACATAGCAAAGCACCATAATGTGACACTTTACATCCTTATAACTCAAAGGGAATTGAACTCTGCTGGAATTGATTGTAAATTCAAAACTACACAGAAAAGTGTAAAATGTCAAGGGAGCTGATAAAAAAAAAAAAAAACTACAGCGAAAAAAGTAAAATGGCAGTTGAAGTTGAATTTAAGCAGCTCTTTGTGAGTCTGATATTTACTCAATTTAGTGTCATTTTAACTCCCCCCAAATATTAACACCATGACCAGAGTAGTTTTAATACAAAATGGGTGTTGGACCATATTAACCCTAAAACAGTGTTATATTTGACTCCATAGGAGTTGAATTAAGTCTTGCGATTCTACAGGAGTCAGTCACTGGTGAAGATGGGAAATAGTGGTGAGTTGGTGGGGACGATGGGATATGGTGGTGGGTCGGTGGGGACGATGGGATATGGTGGTGGGTTGGTGGGGACGATGGGATATGGTGGTGGGTCGGTGGGGACGATGGGATATGGTGGTGGGTTGGTGGGGACGATGGGATATGGTGGGTTGGTGGGGACGATGGGATATGGTGGTGGGTTGGTGGGGACGATGGGATATGGTGGGTTGGTGGGGACGATGGGATATGGTGGTGGGTTGGTGGGGACAATGGGATATGGTGGTGGGTTGGTGGGGACGATGGGATATGGTGGTGGGTTGGTGGGGACGATGGGATATGGTGGTGGGTCGGTGGGGACGATGGGATATGGTGGTGGGTTGGTGGGGACGATGGGATATGGTGGTGGGTTGGTGGGGACGATGGGATATGGTGGGTTGGTGGGGACGATGGGATATGGTGGTGGGTTGGTGGGGACAATGGGATATGGTGGTGGGTTGATGGGGACGATGGGATATGGTGGTGGGTTGGTGGGGACGATGGGATATGGTGGTGGGTTGGTGGGGACGATGGGATATGGTGGTGGGTTGGTGGGGACGATGGGATATGGTGGTGGGTTGGTGGGGACGATGGGATATGGTGGTGGGTTGGTGGGGACGATGGGATATGGTGGTGGGTTGGTGGGGACGATGGGATATGGTGGTGGGTCTGTGGGGACGATGGGATATGGTGGTGGGTCGGTGGGGACGATGTGATATGGTGGTGGGTTGGTGGGGACGATGGGATATGGTGGTGGGTTGGTGGGGACGATGGGATATGGTGGTGGGTCGGTGGGGACGATGGGATATGGTGGTGGGTCTGTGGGGACGATGGGATATGGTGGTGGGTTGGTGGGGACAATGGGATATGGTGGTGGGTTGGTGGGGACGATGGGATATGGTGGTGGGTTGGTGGGGACAATGGGATATGGTGGTGGGTTGGTGGGGACGATGGGATATGGTGGTGGGTTGGTGGGGACGATGGGATATGGTGGTGGGTTGGTGGGGACGATGGGATATGGTGGTGGGTTGGTGGGGACAATGGGATATGGTGGTGGGTTGGTGGGGACAATGGGATATGGTGGTGGGTCGGTGGGGACGATGTTCGGTGCAGATACAGTACCACTGGGGGCTGTAATAATTATCACATTCATATCAGACGACCGTTTATCATCATGATCACATGACCAGTCACCGAGCCAATGGGGATAGCATGTCATTGTGACTGTGGAGGGGAGAATACATGGGTGTGGGAGA
>NC_092087.1:9696730-9706730 GCF_045679555.1 Salvelinus alpinus | reverse complement strand
ACGTGTGTGTGTGTGTGTGTGTGTGTGTGTGTGTGTGTGTGTGTGTGTGTGTGTGTGTGTGCAGGTACTCACAGGAGATCCAGAAGGGCCAGGTGGTCCTCGAGGACCCATAGGCCCCTGGTGGGAGATGAAGACACGTTAGATAATAACCACATGATCTGCCACACTACCTTAAACTCAACTAACCTCCAAACAAACCAACGTAAAATAAAATATTTTTAGTTTCTAGTTGTTATAATTAAGTTGAACATATTTCAGAATTGGGGGTGGGAAGAGAAAGAAGTGTGGACTTTCACTTCTACTTCTCTTTTCTCTTGTGTTATAAAACCTATTGTTGACTTCTTTCTTCTTCTTTGTTGGCATCTTTCTCCTTCTTTGGCTTCTTCTTCTTCTTTGACTTCTTCTTCTTTGCCCCTCAGCAACACAAACTCACTAGCCTGCTGCCTGTCTCCTGCCTGCCTGTCAGAACCATAAATCATTTTTGGAATTCCACAGTGGCACTCTGACTCTTTCTCTCTTTCTCTCACTCCCTATCTCTCTCTCTCTCTCTCTCTGTTTTCTCTGTATCTCTCTTCTCTCTCACCCTCTCTGTTTTTCTCACTCACTCTAACTCTGTCTCTCTTTCTGTAGTTCAGAGGTCAGGGCCAGAAGTGTTGTGCTCTACGTGACTTTTGTCAAACGATTTGTTTGCACTTTAGCATGAATCTAGAGGAAAAGCAATAGCTATGGGTCGTTGTGGAGCGAAAGAGAAACATATAACATCTGCTAGAATGAGCATTGCTAGCTCCAACAAGTCTGTTTGACAGACATACTGTAGAAACACTAACACCTCAAATAACTTTTATGAAAAAACATTGAGAAAGGATTTATTAAGACTTTAGAAAGGCGTATTCATGAAAGTTATTATGAAATGTTACCAACTTTTGTTTTCTATTTATAAGATCTTAAAAGCAGTGGGTCAAATCCTTGCTCTGCTCACTGATCTTGTTGTTAATCTCCTCCGGTTAATAAAGACTTTTGACTGGCATCAGACATCTAGTCAAGAAGGAGTAATACTCTTCTCAGCTCAACCTCGTCGTGCATCATTAAACATTGATCAGAGACAGAGAGAGAGAGAGAGACGTGTCACTCTCTATTCAGGTGATGAGTCAAATCTGTCACGCAGAGAAAATCTTTAACATGGGCAAAGAGGAGAAGATGACCTAACCTGGAGTTTAATGAGAAGCTTGGGTCTAAAATCACACCCTACAGTATTCCCTGCATAGTGTACTACATTTGAACAGAGCTCTATGGGCCCTGGGCAAAAGCAGTGTACTATAGACGAAATAAGCTGCCACTTCAGTCGCAGCCAAAACTAAGAACGCTACGAAAACGAAGACTTAAAAAAAAAAAAAAGATTTCCACTCTTCCACTTCCATGAAACGTGGACTAACCTCTGTGTATCTATAGCCTTTAATGGTCTTTATAACACACAATTCATAGTGTTGGTGCGTAGACTGATTATAGTAGAGAAATGCAGGGTACCAGCCAAAGCAAACGTCCCTGAGGCAGCACAGAGCTCCTCTGATGGGAATTAAATGTATCTTTTCAGCGAGGCGAGCGACGGACAAACCCCACGCCGCAACGGGCCAGGGGCTTGTCAATGGAGCTCTATGTCCATTCGTAGGCAGAGTGTGTTTCTGTGTGTTTGGGGTCTGTGTGTGTGTGTGTGTTTGGGGTCTGTGTGTGTGTGTTTAAGAGGTGGTGTGTGTTTGGGTCTTGTGGTACACCGCCTCTCAGTGAAGGCACTGTGTTAGAGACCAGGGGGTGTAGGTAGAGACGTAGGGGGTTGACTCTCAGTGAAGGCACTGTGTTAGAGACCAGGGGATGTAGGTAGAGACGTAGGGGGTTGACTCTCAGTGAAGGCACTGTGTTAGGGACCAGGGGGTGTAGGTAGAGACGTAGGGGGTTGACTCTCAGTGAAGGCACTGTGTTAGGGACCAGGGGGTGTAGGTAGAGACGTAGGGGGTTGACTCTCAGTGAAGGCACTGTGTTAGGGACCAGGGGGTGTAGGTAGAGACGTAGGGGGTTGACTCTCAGTGAAGGCACTGTGTTAGGGACCAGGGGGTGTAGGTAGAGACGTAGGGGGTTGACTTCTGGACTGTGCTTGGGACATCAGAGCAGCCCAGTCTTTTTTAGTTCTTTCCTTCTCTGGCCAGATGCCGCCAAGCTAAACCTGCTGGGCTTCAGTCAGAGACAGACATGGCCCGGGTTATTGAGGGTAGGGGGAGGAATGAAGGAGACAGACAGGCTTCTCTTTGGGGTCTGGTACCAAAGCCCCAAAGCCACAGAGTCTGTCTCAGGCACATTGCTCTCCGTTTCCCCTCTCCGCAGGTCTCGAATGGGGTACAATCCACTGTGGCGACCACCAGCTGGGTTTCAGACTTCAGCTCCACCAGTCAGCCAGCCAAATGCTCGCTGTGGGAGCAGCAAGCCGAATGCTGCTCTGTGGGTTTCCAAACCAAAATAGCTCCCAGTAAGTGTGCTTTTCATTTCACTTTGGCTTAGAGTTTGTGATGGAGTTTTCAGTCGACTTGAAAAATAAAATAATGAAGACCAAGTCTGTTTCCCAAACCAAACCTAGGTATGCTCCACAGAGGGGTGGGGGGGGGGGGGGGGGGGTATATTTCCTGTAGCAGGGGGCCAGGAGGATGTGTAGTTTCTCCCCCAGACCTCAGGGGGCAGTGTTGAGTCACGCTGAGACCTATTCACTGAAGCTGGTCTCACGTCGGCACTTGTCAGATCAGACCAGAAATGGCAATCTTGCATTTGATTTATATCTGCGAAACGATACAACTCTGAAGCTGACAGGAAAGAACTGGTCTAATGGCGCCAGGGATCTAACGATGTATCTCATGAGCTCTCTCACCATTGGTCCTTGCATCACGCCCATCTGTGCTCCGCCAGACTTCTCGTCGAATCCTCCCGCCATCTGAGCAGCAAAGTTCTGTGGGATGACAAAATGGCATCCATAAGACACTGTTATATGATCCCCCAAAAAATACCACACACACTCATCTCAATAGTAGGCATATTTCTGTTTTGGAAGTCTACTCTCAGACAGCACAGCACGTCTTAACAGGATCAGTGTGTATGTGTGTGTGTGTGTGTGTGTGTGTGTGTGTGTGTGTGTGTGTGTGTGTGTGTGTGTGTGTGTGTGTGTGTGTGTGTGTGTGTGTGTGTGTGTGTGTGTGTGTGTGTGTGTGTGTGTTTGTGTGTGTGTGTGTGTTTTCTCTGTCTGTGAGAGAACAGTAGATAGTGAAGGGGATGGATATCAGATCAACAACAGTACACAGGGAGGGGGGTAGGATAACTATTTGAATCTCTTTCTCTTTCACAATGGAGCCCCTTACCTATTCTCCCCTTCCCTCTTCTCCCCTCCCCTCTTCTCCCCTCCTCACTTCTCCCCTCCCCTCCCTATCATGCTACCTCCCTTCTCTCCACCTCCCTCTGTCGCTCCCTCCTTCCTCCCCTCTCCTTCCCTTCCCTCCCCTCCCCTCTCCTCTCCTCCTCTCTCCTCAGGAATGAAAAGCATTCCACTGTGTATTCTCTCTCCATCCCTCCATTCTATACTATACAATAATTTCTTTGCCTAATTCTACAGCGCTAAAACACTATTTCACTTCACAGTCATTTTCCACCTATCAACCCTTCAGTCTTTACCATTAACGTATACAGCCTACTTACACGTGCTTCTGCTTTTAACACAAACTCCACAAATAGCAATTTCAAAGATTATTATTATTTTTTTCCTGCAGAGATACTTACTCCTCCAAGGCCGGGGGGTCCGTTAGGTCCTGGAGGTCCGGGGGGGCCGGGGTTACCGGGGGTACCAGGCTCACCATCTCTGCCACGGGGCCCGGGGCTGCCCTGAGAGAGGAATAGGGCAGTTCATATCTTCTCTATATCACCAAAATCACAGCAGTGAGTAACTGCATGAATAAGAGCTTCCCTTTCAGGAAGTAGGAGTTAAGACCAATAAGGCCTGAAGTCACAACAACAGTAGAAATAGCCTGAAAAAAACACATCATACAGTATCTTCCATCTAAACATAAAACTATTATTATATCCATGAATGTATCATTAAATGGACAATAAAGCTTTTGAACTTTAAACTTTATCTCCTCAACTTTCAGATCAGCCATGTCCACCAGTAGGAGAAAGAGAAAGGCAGATCAAATCTAAGAAAATTCAGAAGAAAAATAACAGTCACAAAATGTGAAGTAAGGTCTATACTTCAGATGAAAATGTCAAGTTGGGCTCAACAAACTGTCCATCAGCAACAAGGAGCGGTGAGAATATCTCCACTGACAGTTCTCTCTCTCTCTCTCTCTCTCTCTCTCTCAATTCAATTCAATTCAATTCAAGGGGCTTTATTGGCATGGGAAACATGTGTTAACATTGCCAAAGCAAGTGAGGTAGATAATATACAAAAGTGAAATAAACAATAAAAATTAACAGTAAACATTACACATACAGAAGTTTCAAAGCAATAAAGACATTACAAATGTCATATTATATATATACAGTGTTGTAGCAATGTATAAATGGTTAAAGCACACAAGTTAAAATAAATAAACATAAATATGGGTTGTATTTACAATGGTGTTTGTTCTTCACTGGTTGCCCTTTTCTTGTGGCAACAGGTCACAAATCTTGCTGCTGTGATGGCACACTGTGGAATTTCACCCAGTAGATATGGGAGTTTATCAAAATTGGATTTGTTTTCGAATTCTTTGTGGATCTGTGTGATCTGAGGGAAATATGTGTCTCTAATATGGTCTCTCTCTCTCTCTCTCTCTCTCTCTCTCTCTCTCTCTCTCTCTCTCTCTCTCTCTCTCTCTCTCTCTCTCTCTCTCTCTCTCTCTCTCTCTCTCTCTCTCTCTCTCTCTCTCTCTCTCATAGAGATAGGTGCCATTTTGTTTTTCCAAAATGGCTACATTCCAGATATACAGGTGCAATAGTAATGCTACTCTTCAAGCGTCATTCACAGGTCATCAACTAAAGCTAAATTCACCAGAAGAAATTGGACATGAACTCAATTCTTTCCAGCATTTATAATATATATATATATTATGTATAAAAAAAACATTAAGGTCCAGAAAAATGTTGATACAGTGGATCAGATTCACTTGACGTCTGATTCAGTGGATCAGATTCACTTGACATCTGATTCCCCAAAATATCTGACTTGGCAACAAACAAAAAAAGTATCTCGTCATTCATAAAAACAAATAAAACCTTTCACAGTAAAACATTTTTAAGAAAGTCCAGAAATCTTTTCATCCAAGACAGTATCTATTTCCAGATGAATTGTGAACTGTAGTAATACCTGTGATAAATCCTTCTAACCTGGCCAGGCAGACATTGTTAACTTAAAACCAAACGGAATCCTTTCCAAACACTTCCTGACAACTACATGAAGGATTGGCAAATATTCCCCTCAGTCTACGGATGATGACAAGCCGCCATTTTCTGTGAGTCACCGATGTTTCACTTTGTGAATAACAGACAGTACAAAATGTCAAAATGTGTGAGTCTTATCTCATTGTACACACAGTTCTGATACACCTCAATAGTACAATATAAAATATGTATATTACTTAAATCGCTGCAATCCATACTCCCAATAATAGATGCAGCTCATTCAACAACCAGAAGAAGAAGTTGGTTGTGAAAAGTGCTGAAAGCAACACGTCCGGGAAACCAGCCCACCCCAGACTACGATCCAGCAAGGAATGTGTTCACCACTACACTCATTCCCTTTAAATTTTTTACTGCAAACAAATATTTAATAGTTGTAAATGTTTCTGTAAAAAAAATCATGATCAATAAATTAATAAACTGGAAAAGCAAATTGTGGACTGAAAATGTGAATGAAACCAATAACTGATAAAATTAAGAAAAAAAAACTATCCTTAAAGTTGATCCAAACACATTCACTAGTATGGACTGGACCTAAGAACAATCTATTGCAATTTTTAACATGTTGCCATCACTAGCCAACTATGTGTCACCTGAGAGCCTAGTCCATGACCTCTGTTGACCTCTGCTGACCTCTGCCGAGGTAAAGAATGGTAAGAATGCATCGTAAACACCAGGGTGTGAAAGAGTACGTATTCCCAACCATAAACACCTGCCTTCCCAGGCCAAAGACTCATCCCAAATGACATGATATTCCCTATATAGTGCACTACTGTAGATCTCTATGGGACCTGGTCACAATGTACTGTAGTGCACTACTGTTGATCTCTATGGGACCTGGTCACAATGTACTGTAGTGCACTACTGTTGATCTCTATGGGACCTGGTCACAATGTACTGTAGTGCACTACTGTTGATCTCTATAGGACCTGGTCACAATGTACTGTAGTGCACTACTGTTGATCTCTATAGGACCTGGTCACAATGTACTGTAGTGCACTACTGTTGATCTCTATGGGACCTGGTCACAATATACTGTAGTGCACTACTGTTGATCTCTATAGGACCTGGTCACAATATACTGTAGTGCACTATATAAGAAATAGGACGCACCTCCATACCCAACCACCTGCCCAGAGACTGCAGAAGGAACAGAGGAGGGCTGTACAGAGACATTTAGGGTTCACAGCAAGTAGAACATCTGCTACTTGCTAACCCTTATCTGTGCACCTGTCTGGGACAGAGTCTGTTGGCTAAACCTGACAGATTCACATCTGCTACTTGCTAACCCTTATCTGGGCACCTGTCTGGGACAGAGTCTGTTGGCTAAACCTGACAGATTCACATCTGCTACTTGCTAACCCTTATCTGGGCACCTGTCTGGGACAGAGTCTGTTGGCTAAACCTGACAGATTCACATCTGGTACTTGCTAACCCTTATCTGGGCACCTGTCTGGGACAGAGTCTGTTGGCTAAACCTGACAGATTCACATCTGCTACTTGCTAACCCTTATCTGGGCACCTGTCTGGGACAGAGTCTGTTGGCTAAACCTGACAGATTCACATCTGCTACTAGGGGTAGTGCACTACCTTTGACCAGGACCCATAGGGTAGTGCACTACTTTAGACCAGGACCCATAGGGGTAGTGCACTACCTTTGACCAGGACCCATAGAGTAGTGCACTATGTTTGACCAGGATCCATAGGGGTAGTGCACTACTTTTGACCAGGATCCATAGGGTAGTGCACTACTTTTGACCAGGACCAACAGGGGTAGTGGCCTACTTTCGACCAGGACCCATAGGGGTAGTGCACTACTTTTGACCAGGACCCATAGGGGTAGTGCACTATATGGGAATAGGGTGTAATTTGGGAGACAGCCATGGTGATCGATGTGTATTGTCCCTGTCAAGTAAAGTCGACCAGGCTTATGTAAGTTAAAGCCTTACTGTCCCAAGGCAAAGACTCTGTATGGCCTCGCTTTCAATAAAGAACCCCATAACAATCCATGACCAAAAAACTATCTGGGTCATGGAGTCATTTTAACAGACGGCAATCTATTCTGCCCCGAGGGGGGATCAAATTCAGAAGCCTCAGCACAACAAGACGTGTCCCATAAACGCCAACCATCTTAGCCAACAGAGAAAGAGACTAGTCTGTCACTGTGTGAGTGACAGTTGGCTTTCACCATAGCGTGACGTATTAGAGCCTAATAGGATCTCTGTGGCCGTCACCAAGGTGACGTCTTCAGTGTACTTCAGCCAACACACCACAGGTCAGTTTCACATCCAGTCACAACAAAACAAAGAACCTCTAAGAGAACTCTAATGTCTGAAATTAGTGTAGGCAGACTGGAGACAATGTATTCACCTACATACGTACCTACCAACTATCTACCTACATACCTACCTATTTACCTACTTACCTACCTACCTACCTACCTCTAAAACCATTACACATAAACAGAAGACTACACAGAACCAAAGAGTAGCCAGGGGCCAAAAAGGAACATGTCTCATTAAAACTATTTGATTAAATTAGAACTTAAAGAAACAACCTCCAATGTGGCAGACATTTTATTTGTACATTTAGCATACACTCTTACAACAGATCAACTTACAGGAGCAACTACAGTTTAAGAGCCATGATCAAGGGTACATCATCAGATTTTTACACCTAGTCAGCTCAGGGATTTCAACTAGCCACCTTTTGGTTACTGGCACAACACACTAACCACTAGGCTACCCTGCCGCCTCTTAACCACTAGGCTACCCTGCCATCCCTTAACCACTAGGTTACCCTGCCGCCCCTTAACCATTAGGTTACCCTGCAGCCTCTTAACCACTAGCCTACCCTGCCACCCCTTAACCACTAGCCTACCCTGACACCCCTTAACCACTAGGCTACCCTGCCGTCCCTTAACCACTAGGCTACCCTGCCACCCCTTAACCACTAGGTTACCCTGCCACCCCTTAACCAAATCAAATCAAATCAAATCAAATTTTATTAGTCACATACACATGGTTAGCAGATGTTAATGCGAGTGTAGCGAAATGCTTGTGCTTCTAGTTCCGACAATGCAGTAATAACCAACAGTAATCTAACCTAACAATTCCACACTACTACCTTACACACACACACAAGTGTAAAGGGATAAAGAATATGTACATAAAGATATATGAATGAGTGGTGGTACAGAACGGCATGGCAGATGCAGTAGATGGTATAGAGTACGGTATATACATATGAGATGAGTACTGTAGGGTATGTAAACCACTAGGTTACCACTAGGTTACCCTGCCACCACTAGGTTACCCTGCCACCCCTTAACCACTAGGTTACCCTGCCACCCCTTAACCACTAGGTTACCCTGCCGTCCCTTAACCACTAGGTTACCCTGCCGCCCCTTAACCACTAGGTTACCCTGCCGCCTCTTAACCACTAGCCTACCCTGGCGTCCCTTAACCACTAGGCTACCCTGCCACCCCTTAGCCACTAGGCTACCCTGCCGCCTCTTAACCACTAGGTTACCCTGCCGCCTCTTAACCACTAGGTTACCCTGCCGCCCCTTAACCACTAGGTTACCCTGCCGCCGCTTAACCACTAGCCTACCCTGGCGTCCCTTAACCACTAGGTTACCCTGCCGCCTCTTAACCACTAGGTTACCCTGCCACCCCTTAACCACTAGGTTACCCTGCCGCCTCTTAACCACTAGCCTACCCTGGCGTCCCTTAACCACTAGGCTACCCTGCCACCCCTTAGCCACTAGGCTACCCTGCCGCCCCTTAACCACAAGGTTACCCTGCCGCCCCTTAACCACTAGGTTACCCTGCCGCCCCTTAACCACTAGACTACCCAGCCGCCCCTTAACCACTAGGTTACCCTGCCGCCCCTTAACCACTAGGTTACCCTGCCGCCCCTTAACCACTAGGCTACACTGCCGCCCCTTAACCACTAGGTTACCCTGCCGCCCCTTAACCACTAGGTTACCCTGCCGCCCCTTAACCACTAGGCTACACTGCCGCCCCTTAACCACTAGGTTACCCTGCCACCCCTTAACCACTAGGTTACCCTGCCGCCCCTTAACCACTAGGTTACCCTGCCGCCTCTTAACCACTAGGTTACCCTGGCGTCCCTTAACCACTAGGTTACCCTGCCGCCTCTTAACCACTAGGTTACCCTGCCACCCCTTAACCACTAGGTTACCCTGCCGCCCCTTAACCACTAGGTTACCCTGCCTCCCCTTAACCACTAGCCTACCCTGCCGTCCCTTAACCACTAGGCTACCCTGCCACCCCTTAACCACTAGGCTACCCTGCCGCCCCTTAACCACTAGGTTACCCTGCCGTCCCTTAACCACTAGGTTACCCTGCCACCCCTTAACCACTAGGTTACCCTGCCGTCCCTTAACCACTAGGCTACCCTGCCGCCCCTTAACCACTAGGTTACCCTGCCGCCCCTTAACCACTAGGTTACCCTGCCACCCCTTAACCACTAGGTTACCCTGCCGTCCCTTAACCACTAGGTTACCCTGCCG
>NC_092087.1:9651730-9694230 GCF_045679555.1 Salvelinus alpinus | reverse complement strand
CCAAAATACCACCATATTCCCCATATAGTGCACTACTTTTGACCAGAACCTCAAAAGTAGTGCAGTATATAGCGGAATATAATGCCATTTTGAACGCCAGCACACACATAATACAGGACGCTATTAAAGATGATAAAAAACCGTGGGGACATGTTCAAATGGTTTCCATACCAAAGGGCCTCCAGGTCCTCTTGGTCCTACGACCTGAGAAAGAGGAAACAGAAGAAGAACTAGTCACATTGTAGTCAGTCGTGAGGTTTTGTCTACGTTCAATCCAGTTTTTTTTTTATATCTCATTTACAACTGCGACCTGGCCAAGATAAAGCAAAGCAGTGCGACACAAACAACAACACAGAGTTACACATGGGATAAACAAGTGTACAGTCAATAACACAATAGAAAAAAGAAAGTCTATATACAGTGTGTGTGATTGATGTTAGAAGGTCCACCTAGCACTTATAATGACTTTAAAACCAGACACAGGAAGTCCCCCCCCCCCCCCCAAAAAAATGATGTTAATTTTCTCATATTCTTTTGAATTGGACACGTGAAATATAAATCTGAACTTTCTATCCGCTCGATGTGCTGAAAACAATATTTTTAATATTGTTAACGAGTTTAAGGATAGCTGTCAAAAAGTTTATTTCCCCTAATAGTATACCGTTGCTAATCACATACATTTCAAGGGCAGGCATAATAAACGACCACAAACAATGTCCTGTTATTTCCTGGAAGAGAATGAAAGAGAGAAATAGAGAAAGAAAGGGAGAGAGATAGATAAAGAGAGAGAGAGAAATAGAGAAAGAAAGGGAGAGAGATAGATAAAGAGAGAGAGAAGTAGAGAAAGAAAGGGAGAGAGATAGATAAAGAGAGAGAGAGAAGTAAAGAAAGAAAGAGAGAGAGATAGATAAAGAGAGAGAGAAGTAGAGAAAGAAAGGGAGAGATATAGATAAAGAGAGAGAGAGAAGTAGAGAAAGAAAGGGAGAGAGATAGATAAAGAGAGAGAGAGAAGTAGAGAAAGAAAGGGAGAGAGATAGATAAAGAGAGAGAGAGGAGGGTAGAGTAGAATAAAGTATTTACATGTGCGTAGCAGACAGTGGGGATCAACTCAGCTCCCTCCTCACTCTCTCTCTCTCTCTCTCTCTCTCTCTCTCCCTCCTCTCTCTCTCTCTTTCTCTCTCCCTCCACTCTCTATGTCTCTCTCTCTCTCTCTCTCACTCTCTCTCTCTCCCCCCGCCCTCTCTCTCTCCCTCCGCTCTCTATGTCTCTCTCTCTCTCTCTCTCTCTCCCTCCTCTCTCTCTCTCTCAATTCAATTCAATTCAATTCAAGGGGCTTTATTGGCATGGGAAACATGTGTTAACATTGCCAAAGCAAGTGAGGTAGATAATATACAAAAGTTCTCTCTCTGTCTCTCTCCCTCCGCTCTCTATGTCTCTCTCTCTCTCACTCTCTCTCTCTCTCCCCCCCGCCCTCTCTCTCTCCCTCCGCTCTCTATGTCTCTCTCTCTCTCTCTCTCTCTCTCTCTCTCTCTCTCTCTCTCTCTCTCTCTCTCTCTCTCTCTCTCTCTCTCTCTCTCTCTCTCTCTCTCTCTCTCTCTCTCTCTTTCTCTGTCTGCAGCTTTATACAGTAGGGATCTGATACTACTGCTGAGAGGGAATGGAGGAATGAAGGTTTTGTTTTGTTTGGCTGTCTGCCTTCTGAGTGGGCTAACCCTAACCCAAGCCAGCTCTAATAAACTGAAATAAAGCCAGGCAAAATAAACTGAAATATGGGTTAAATGTGTAGTAATCCTAACCAGACCTGACCAGGAAAAATGACTCAAATATAGGCCAAACCTAACCTGGCCCAATGGATTGAAAAGTGGGCTTGGTATACCCACAACTAGCAAACTGGGCTAACCCTATCCAGGTCTAGCTAATGTTATCATCTTGTCACCCTTTTATGTGCTAATTTGTTAAAGCATTTTGAGCTGCGTGAAAGGTGCTGAACAAATCAAGTGTATTGTTGTCATGGTAATGAACGACCTTAACAGCCTTCCACGACCTCTGTTCCCGTATTCATTACCAGGACAATCCACTTTACGGCAGGGAGAACGATGCAACCACCAGTAGTTAATACTACACTGTCATAGTGCCTTATTAAGTGGCCTTAAGTTCAACGTTAGTGCCTTTACAAACGATACTTAACACAGCAATACCCGTCACCGTGTCACCATGTTCTGTTGCTCATTGTGCCTCTACAAAAAACACACACAAAAATGCTCAGTGTTTGATTCAAAGTAGTGATAATCAAATGTAGGCCTAGTGTTTCCTCGACCATGTTATAGGTGAGGCAAGCCCCTCTGCCTGGAAATGCAACAAGGGACAAAAACACTACTGTAGACCAGCCAGAGGTGGCAAAGATATGAAGACCGTTATCCAGATAGAGGTGTAATGTGGACCGTTAGCGTTTACTCACATCTGTGATATCTCCTGGTTCCCCTTTCTGACCCTGTTGGGAAAGAAAGACAGGAAGCAACAACATGAGTGATTCTTTAGGAATAGAGAATAGAATAGAGAGAGGACCTGCATTCACCCTGATTTGATTTCTATAACTGTCTACCCCGTCTATAAAGACACAGTGATATGAACGGCAGGCAAGTCGATCCTCCGGAAGACAAACAGAGAAACGACACCAACAACAAAGTGAGACGTAACATTACAAAATGACTCCTAGACCTACTTGCTTCACTCCAAACTGAAGATCCTTTTAACTAGACCTACTTGCTTCACTCCAAACTGAAGATCCTTTTAACAATATCACTTATCACTGCGCTGTGACGTAACTCTGGCAACCATAGTGAAACAGAGCAAACTTCAGTGTAGATTCCAGGCTAAGACCTTCTCATTAGAGACATAGATGTGGTATGTGCTGTATGAGGCTGGAGAAGACATTGTTATTAACTGTCTGACTGCTGCTCACATAAAAGAATCACCTCAATCTGTCAAAACACAGAGTTTAGCTTTGGTATTAGTCCAGGTTCACAGCTAATTGAAGCCCTCACAGACACACAGACACACAGACAGACAGACAGACAAACACAGACAGACAAAAACAGACACACAGACACACAAACACACAGATACACAAACACACAAACACACAGACACACACAAACACAGACAGAAACACAGGCACACAAAGACACATACATACCCAACCCAACATTGTCTCACCTTAGCTCCGGGGGACCCTGTTGGTACGAAGGAAGAGAGCGATAAAAGGAGAGAGAGAGAGAGAGAGAGAGAGAGAGAGAGAGAGAGAGAGAGAGAGAGAGAGAGAGAGAGAGAGAGAGAGAGAGAGAGAGAGAGAGAGAGAAATGGATGGATGTTAAAATAATGGTGGTGAAATAACCTACTGGGTCTGTCCTCCCTCACTGCTAGCCAGACAGACCTAATAACCTCAATTACTGTATTCTAAGAATGCATCCCAAAATGGCACCCTATTCCCTATATAGTGCACTACTGGGCCCTTATGGCTCTGGTCAAAAGTAGTGCACTATATAGAGAAGAGGGTGTCATTTGAGACACAGCCTAAAGCACCAGAATGAAAAAGCATTTGCAGACCACCACCCCAAATCATAGTGTAGATACCCCCCAAAAACCAAAGAACCCATGCGGATTTGGACAAAGTGTTGGTTGTAGCACCATCTCAGGAGGGGACAGAAGTAATGCAGGGGAGAGGGGTCATACAGAGCAGGAGATACAGTACTCAAAGTAGAGTAGTCAAATACAGTAGTCAAATACAGTACTCAAAGTAAAGTACTCAAATACAGTACTCAAATACAGTACTCAAATACAGTACTCAAATACAGTACTCAAATACAGTACTCAAAGTAGAGTACTCAAATACAGTACTCAAATACAGTACTCAAAGTAGAGTACTCAAATACAGTACTCAAATACAGTACTCAAATACAGTACTCAAATACAGTACTCAAATACAGTACTCAAAGTAAAGTACTCAAATACAGTACTCAAATACAGTACTCAAAGTAAAGTATTCAAATACAGTACTCAAATACAGTACTCAAATACAGTAGTCAAATACAGTACTCAAATACAGTACTCAAATACAGCACTCAAAGTAGAGTACTCAAATACAGTACTCAAATACAGTAGTCAAATACAGTACTCAAAGTAAAGTACTCAAATACAGTACTCAAATACAGTACTCAAATACAGTAGTCAAATACGGTACTCAAAGTAAAGTATTCAAATACAATACTCAAATACAGTACTCAAAGTAAAGTATTCAAATACAGTACTCAAATATAGTACTGTCGGAAAGGTAATAGATAACTTATTTGCCGTCTAGTTTGTTAATTAGTGTAATGACTTAAAGCACTGAATATCATATTGTATCAAGTAAAACGGAATCAAAGCAGTATAGGTCATGTCCTGTATAAAACATGTGTAGAAAATACAAACGACACTTCTGCTTTCAAAGATACTCTTCGAACGTATTCGATGACAAACTTTTGATTGCTCAGTTCAGATCAAAAGAGCTGAGTTGACAAATCCCATATGGCTTTGGCCACATAGGAGTTCTATCTCACAACAGGCCCCTCATTGTTAGGATATTAACCCAGGATGTAAACCCTGACCGAGTCTCGGGACACAGCAGAATTAATGCTATTGTTTTAACACACTGTAATACTGTATCACTGCTCTAATACCTCTCCACCTTCCATAGAACCTCTCTCTCTCTCTCTATTCTCTCTATTCTCTCCCTCTCTATTCTCTCTCTATTCTCTCTCTCTCCCTCTCTATTCTCTCTCTCTATTCTCTCTCTCTATTCTCTCTCTCCCTCTCTCTATTCTCTCTCTCTATTCTCTCTATTATCTCCCTCTCTATTCTCTCTCTCTCTCCCTCTCTATTCTCTCTCTCCCTCTCTCTATTCTCTCTATTCTCTCCCTCTCTATTCTCTCTCTCTATTCTCTCTCTCTCCCTCTCTATTCTCTCTCTCTATTCTCTCTCTCTATTCTCTCTCTCTCTCCCTCTCTCTATTCTCTCTCTCTCCCTCTCTCTATTCTCTCTCTGTCCCTCTCTATATTCTCTCTCTCTCTATTCTCTCTCTCTCCCTCTCTCTATTCTCTCTCTCTCTATTCTCTCTCTCTATTCTCTCTCTATTATCTCTCTCTATTCTCTCTCTATTCTCTCTCTCTATTCTCTCTCCATTCTCTCTCTATTCTCTCTCTCTCTCCCTCTCTCTATTCTCTCTCTCTCTCTTTTTCTCTATTCTCTCTCTCTATTTTCTCCTTTGCTGTCTCTCCTCTATTCTCTTTCAAATCACATGTGCTGTATTCTGCAGAGCAAAAGAGAGAGAGAGAGAGAGAGAGAGTCTGCAGCGGTAGTCAGTATGCTCGGCCATGTCTGTTAAAGTGAGGTAATGACTCCCACATGTGATCATCAAACTGGTGCTGGCTGGCTGGCTGGCTGGCTGGCTGGCTGGATGGCTGGCTGGATGGATGGCTGACTGGATGGATGGCTGACTGGCTGGCTGGCTGGCTGGCTGGCTGACTGGCTGGCTGGCTGGCTGACTGACTGGCTGGATGGCTGGCTGGCTGGCTGGCTGACTGGCTGGCTGGCTGGCTGGATGTCTGGCTGACTGACTGGAGCAATATTCAAGCAAGATGGGCCCAAGGTGAGCTGAACCAACTATGGAAAAATAACGTTGAAGCAGCATTTCTTTGAAAAACATTAAACAGAAGTGTCATTCTGTTGTTTGTTGTTATTTGTTCTTCATTATTTGTTTTTTGGGAAAAGAACAGCATACACCAACATTATATAGGGCCAGCATTATATAGGGCCAGCATTATATAGGGCCAGCATTATATAGGGACAGCATTATATAGGGCCAACATTATATAGGGCCAACATTATATAGGGCCAGCATTATATAGGGCCAACATTATATAGGGCCAGCATTATATAGGGCCAACATAATATAGGGCCAGCATTATATAGGGCCAGAATTATATAGGGCCAGAATTCTATAGGGCCAGCATTATATAGGGCCAACATTATATAGAGCCAGAATTCTATAGGGCCAGAATTATATAGGGCCAGCATTATATAGGGCCAGTAATATATAGGGCCAAAGCCACAGGTATCGGTAATGGTATAGGCCTAAGGCAATAGCCATCTTCTGTTGATATGGCTTATTCCTTATGCTGCTTTTCTCCCAAAAGTAACATTATGAATTCCACAGACAGACAGTAATTTATTTATGTGTGATAAATAAATAAATAAATTACGACCACTTGGGGGAGCTTCCCCGTCCCGCACACAGATGGGGCAACACTCTCCGAATGGGATCTCGGGTTTGGGGCAGTCTTTAATCTCCTCGCAGATTATTTCATCACACAGGACAGTTCCCGTGTCGCACACACAAATACGACACGGCTCTGGTTTCCATACGTCCTTGTCACTATAGCTCTGTCCGTCCTGCATACAGCTGCCTATGTCCTCTGTGAGTGAGTGTGTGTGTGTGGGTGTGGGTGTGGTTGTGTGTGTGTGTGTGTGTGTTTGTGGGTGTGGGTGTGGGTGTGGGTGTGTGTGTGTGTGTGTGTGTGTGTGTGTGTGTGTGTGTGTGTGTGTGTGTGTGTGTGTGTGTGTGTGTGTGTGTGTGTGTGTGGTTGTGTGTGTGTGTGTGGTTGTGTGTGTGTGTGTGTGGTTGTGTGTGTGTGTGGTTGTGAGTGTGTGACCAGACAGGTGTGCAGCACACCACAACACAAGAGGCCAGAGCAGGTGTGTGTGGTGGGAGGGAAGAGAGACAATAATGCATCATTAATCAATTAATCAATCAATTACCTAGGGATAAAACGTCAGTTAGTGGCTACTCATTAGACAAAATGGCTACAATACATTTAGCTGTAAACAACAAAAGTCAAAAAAAAAAAAAAAAAATTGAAATACCAGACTGAGGCAGAACCACAACACAGACAACCCAAATATCCAAAACTATTGAAACCTTTGTTTGTTTATAGAACCACCATGTTCCAGGTAAACTGTATGACCTGTCAACACATCAGCTGATTTAGAGGCACACAGATACACTGTGAGACCAGCACCAATCACCTGCAGGTTCATAATCAACCACTAGGCGTCAGCAGCATCTCACAAAACAGGCTGTTTGGATTTTCTCTCTCTTCCAGAGCATCCTGAGACATGTCTCCATCATTTTGGATCAGTGGACCATGTCGCAGGCCTGAACTTCTCCCTTCAACATCGAGGAGCCATTTAAGGCAAATATAACAAACGGTAGCCTACATAGACTCAGATGCCCAAACACAGGCCTACTGCACATGTCTCATTCCCTTGTCTAAAAGCTGTGTTTGTTGTCTTTTGCCATAGGCACGGAATGACTTTCTCACCTGAAGCAACGAGTGACACCATTTTCACATAGACTAGGCTACACGCAGTGTTCAAACAAGGTGTTTGAGCATTTAACAAAAAAAAAATATATAATCTGGCAATCCAAGGGATCAATGTCTCAAACCAGAAGTTATCATTCTATCAAACTACACCACTAACTCAACGCCATGACTGGAACCATCGAACCTCGCAGCTGAAAAGCGCCGGAAGTTAACGTTGGCAGCTCGAGGTCAATCAGGCCATTCCATTAGGCGTCAAGTGGACCGTGGAAGGAGAGGAACAACGTGGAAGGAAGTCAGAGTAAGTACAGTAGCTACATTTAGAGTCCTGGGGCCTGGTCACGTCTAGGTAACCAACAAACCTCTGTAGGTCATGAATGAGGTCCTTTCTTAAAGGGACAGAGCTACTGCCTTGTACAAACATAGGGTCATTTTAAACCCCATCTGGAAGCCATGAAACGTCATAGAATGGAAAATGGACAGCTTTTATACAGAAACCTTAGGGACTATACTTGGTGGGGTGAATTAACATATCTCCTCAGTCACTTGGGTTAAATTAACATATCTTCTCAGTCAGGTGGGGTGAATTAACATATCTCCTTAGTCACTTGGGTTAAATTAACATATCTCCTCAGTCAGGTGGGGTGAATTAACGTATCTCCTCAGTCAGGTGGGGTGAATTAACGTATCTCCTCAGTCAGGTGGGGTGAATTAACGTATCTCCTCAGTCAGGTGGGGTGAATTAACGTATCTCCTTAGTCACTTGGGTTAAATTAACATATCTCCTCAGTCACTTGGGTTAAATTAACATATCTCCTCAGTCACTTGGGTTAAATTAACATATCTCCTCAGTCAGGTGGGGTGAATTAACATATCTACTCAGTCAGATGGGGTCAATTAACATATCTCCTTAGTCACTTGGGCACCAATGTAAGACCTATTGAAGCACTGACTAAGCAACGTTAGCTATTTCTGTAGAAAAACATTTTCTGTTGGATTCTGTTTCTGTTCTATTCTATCTTATCTGATGAATAGGACAAGTGGTGGTCAGAAAGTGGGATTTTGGTTCTTTATTGCAAACACAAGGATAGGCCTAATCTGTGCTGCAGTCTTCCTGAGTTGGCTACGGACTACTCTTTCCTCTAGAAACAAAATGGAGGATGGAACATATTAAAGTGAAGGCAGGTGTGTGGGAGAGACGGATGTTGGAGTTAACTATGGTTCCCAGCTGAATTTGTTGGAACTTGCTGGCGGAGTATCGAATACCTTTTTTTCCCCTCAGCTTCAACCTCTAGCCACAAGTCTTCCATGGCATGGCGATATAGAATATGTCTCAAATGGCTCCCTTTTCTCTATTTAAGGCTCCCTATTCCCTATTTAAGGCTCCCTTTTCTCTATTTAAGGCTCCCTATTCTCTATTTAAGGCTCCCTATTCCCTATTTAAGGCTCCCTATTCCCTATTTAAGGCTCCTTATTCCCTATTTAAGGCTCCCTATTCCCTATTTAAGGCTCCCTATTCCCTATTTAAGGCTCCCTATTCCCTATTTAAGGCTCCCTATTCTCTATTTAAGGCTCCCTATTCCCTATTTAAGGCTCCCTATTCCCTACACTCTTAGAAAAAGGGTTCCTAAAGGGTTCTTCGACTGTGCCCATAGGAGAACCATTGTTGGAGAAAAGGTAGAAGCCTTTTGTGTTCCATGTAGAACCCTCTTTCTACAGAGGGTTCTACATGGAACCCAAAAAGGGTTCTACCTGCAACCAAAGGGTTCTTCAAAGGGTTCTCCTATGGGGACAGCTAAATAGCACGTTTTTTCCTCTAAGAGTGTATGTGCCCTGGTCAAAAGCAGTTCACTAAATAGGGAATAGGGTGCCATTTTTGGACACACAGATTGAATACCTTCTCACTCAGCTCGGCCCTCTCCACATAGGCCTATCCTTCCATGGCATAGCCAGGGAGGTAAAGGTAGTGGACCGACCTCCTCCATCTTGCAGTGACTTGATGCCCGCCAGGTACTTGGAGCTACTGCTCCCCTTTGAGCCTGCTAGTCTTGCGGCCTCTAGCCACTTTGGCCACTTTAGGACTTCTTAGCACATCCCAGTCAGAAATATTTCTCTCTCTCAGGAGAAGAACGACTTCATTATATTCCAGGGGCCCCAGCCCACTCCGAAAGGGTAACCTGAGACTGTCTGCAATTTCATGTGTTTTATTTGGGAGGCCAGCACATTTTCCTTTTTTCTCTGCAATGTTTCTGTATTTTAAAACCCCCCACCCTAGCCTCTCTCATTGTCTTTGCTACTCTACTATTTATTGTGGAGCCTTACAATGTCTCCACTGAGCTCTTATGCATAAAATAATGTGCCTTAGTAGATTTACAATAATAACCCCCCCTGTCTCTTTTATAATATTTTTGTTCCAGTAGTCCTCATACCAGATTATATTTATGTCTCCCTCTCCTCTGACTGTCGGTGCCTGGGGCTGGGTAAATCTAGGAACCAGATGGAAGCACTCAAATCATATGGATTGAACTTTATTCCTGGCTTCCGTCCACCAGTGTCTCTATAACGGCTACCTATCCTAGTCTCCTAAACTTTCCCCCGTAAATAGGATACAATATTTAAAATAATCTATTCATTTTGTTCAATTTAATCGATTGAATTGATTGTCACGCCAAGTTTCAATATCGCTTCTTAAATTTTGGCCAATGGGTATAGGGAGGGATTTAAGTGGCATATAATCAGGATATCAGAATATTAGGGTCATGTGTGGCGGGTTATGATATGGTAAGGCGGGTTATTAAGATATTCATATAATAATTCCCAGGTTTCGGCACATAAATAGATTTTCGTTATGTTCCACCGTTCCACCGTTCCACCGTTCCGACTCCAACACGCCTGGAGTTGCCTCTGACAGGAATGGAATGTTAACTCTTTTCACACAAAGGCCTTTGAGGCTGACCACCTTTGCTTGGTCTCGTCGTTTGTTTTGGTCCCCACAGTCTGTCTCAAAATGAACGAAGTTGAGCGCTGTCAAAGCGCTCTCGGAATGTTTGCAAAAGTACCCGCAGGTGTTCAGCCCAGCGGCAGCGCAACTTGTGAGAGGAGTGCGGGTGGAGGATAGCCGGGTAGCTGGGATAGCTCGCGGAGAGCTGCGGAATCCTCTACCCTACCAGAGTACTTCGATCTGTATGGCATATAGTAGAAATTCCGAGAATCTTCAACAGCACATCCTTCATTGGCTAAATCAAATGACCTTACTGCACTTGGATCAACAATATGAAAACAGTCAGCAACTCAAGATCAAGTCCATCACTTTTACGCACATCATTGGAACTCCATTGATCTACGATAGTTGTAAATTCGTTATAACTTGTGACATTCACAGCTTTGCAATCGAAAGTGCAATTTGAATATAAGCAATTAGGCTCACAAGACACCTTTCCCTTATCCATCCACGCACCTTTCCCTGGCTTTGTGGAATGGGAATAATCGGCAATATCCTTTGTGTAACGGTGAATACAATCGCTCAAGCAGAAAAACGATGTCCAACAATTAAATATAAAATACATATCATATTTACAGTGTATCCCAAATATATGTGACTTATTGCCAGTGATATACAAAACTCCCCCCCCCCCCCTCCAGTATAAAAGTTCTCAAAAGTATAATTTGATCTTCTGTTTCAGTTAATTTAGCATTTCAAATATTTTCATAAACTTTTTTTCTAATAAATATTTTTGGGGAGAAAAAAAACTGCCACTTACGGTCTTCGTCCTGACATTTGACAACGGCTAATAGAATGACTTGGGTTGCTACAAGTAGCAGTACAGTCCTCGAATCCACAAAGCTAAACATGTCTAAATGTTAGACATGCAGGGCCTTTTGGGGGAGAAGAAAAAGAAAGGACGAAAGGAGTGGACTTCTCTCCTTTTTGTGTGTGTGTGTTCCCAGTTACAGAGCCGAACCATACATTCAACCACCTTCCAAAAATAAAAAAACCAATGGGGAATCCAGACCCCTCCAGAAACGTAGTACCGACCCGCGTCAGATCAGGCACTGCAGTTTTATGTGTCCGTTGCCTTCAATGAATCTTTGTATATTCCCAAATATCAGGCCGGCCCCTTACCCCCTGTCAAGCTGAAATCGGAGACCCGTTTCCCACCCATTCTGTCTGTCCTGAAGTTCTATTCTTCCACCCTGCTCAGACCCCTCCTTCTTCCATGTGCTACTGAAAAGGGTTACCCAAAAAGTGAAACTTTTTTTCTTTCCAACTTGTCTGGGCTACCTTCCCCCTCTCACCGTTCTGCTATACCAGGCGCTATACAGACTTGTCTTCAGTGAGAGCCTAGCGCAATTACACAGAATGCATAGATTTTTTTTGCCATCAATAGGATACTTTTACATGCTTTCCTGTCCATTGCTGTTATTTTCTCCATTTGATCTTATTCCAATACATATTTTATCTGAGGGTTAGTGCGCCACAACAGTGTGTCCTAGTGGGGGTGTAATTGATAAAAAAAATATTTCAGGACCTTGAGTTGTTATGAGCAGTAAGCAACATAAATGCCTCAGATCCTTTCCCGTTTTTCTAAATCTGACCATTCTCATAATCAGCGGAGGACTGGGACAAGAATTCGGCCCCGGCATTTCATCAACACTAGCCCTCATCACCGTGCAAACCGCCAATTAATTTGGGGTTCAACACCCAGAGGAAGTGGAAACTCAAAACACATTAACTAGATCTCTGACTCTAAACATAGTAGTCATGTATTCATCCAACAGTAAATGTAATGTACTTAAAAAACGTTGCACGTGTAGTCTGCTAGCCATGAGACCTATATGCCTATGGCAGGTGCACATGTGCCCCTCCGTATCTCAAAGTTAAATAAAATATCTCAGTTGTAAAATAGTTGCTATTGAGCTGAATATTGAGAGTTGAACATTATACCTACAGAAAGCTGAGAACCCCCTCTCTTTGGCAGGGACAAGAGGACGAAGCTTCCAAAGCTGTGTTTTTCCTACAATTGCATTTAGAAATTTTATACAAATTTTTCTCTCGAGGCTGTGGCGGTAGAGGAGAGTGGCTTGCTCATCACAGCAGCAGGCCCCAGTGAGGGCAAAGGCAAATGGGCAGGGCAGACACCGTTTTGATTTGATTTATATTCATTAAAAAAATATTTTTTTGTGTCAAATTCGACCCAAGTAGAAAAATTATCCAACCCATCTGGCATTTGCCAGAATTGCCAGATGATTAATCCGCTCCTGCTCATAGTGGAACATTTGGCATGTGTCACCTGTAATACCCATCAGGCTTGGAATAGATTACTTTATATTTATTAGTTTAATCAATTCAACTTAATTAATGTCATTAGCAGCTTGTGACTTATACTGAACAAAAATAGAAGCACAACAATTAAGATTTTACTGAGTTACAGTTCATATAAGGAAATCTGTCAATTTAAATGAATTAATTAGGCCCTAATCTATGGATTTCACATGACTGTGAATACAGATATGCATCTGTTGGTCACAAATACCTATAATAAAAGGTAGGGGCGTGGATCAGAAAACCATTCGGTATCTGGTGTGCCCACATTTTTCCTCATGCAGCGCTATACATCTCCTTCCTTAGAGTGCGTGTCCTCTATAACACCTGGGAGGTTGGGTTGTCTCTATAACAACTGGAAGGCTGGGTGTCCTCTATAACATCTGGGAGGCTGGGTGTCCCCTATAACACCTGGGAGGCTGGGTGTCCTCTATAACACCTGGGAGGCTGGGTGTCCTCTATAACACCTGGAAGGCTGGCTGTCCTCTATAACACCTGGGAGGCTGGGTGTCCTCTATAACACGTGGGAGGCTGGGTGTCCTCTATAACACCTGGAAGGCTGGGTGTCCTCTATAACATCTGGGAGGCTGGGTGTCCTCTATAACACCTGGGAGGCTGGGTGTCCTCTATAACACCTGGAAGGCTGGGTGTCCTCTATACCACCTGAGAGGTTGGGTGTCCTTTATAACACCTGGGAGGCTGGGTGTCCTCTATAACACCTGGGAGGCTGGGTGTCCTCTATAACACCTGGGAGGCTGGGTGTCCTCTATAACACCTGGGAGGCTGGGTGTCCTCTATAACACCTGGGAGGCTGGGTGTCCTCTATAACACCTGGAAGGCTGGGTGTCCTCTATAACACCTGGGAGGCTAGGTGTCCTCTATAACATCTGGGAGGCTGGGTGTCCTCTATAACACCTGGGAGGCTGGGTGTCCTCTATAACACCTGGGAGGATAGGTGTCCTCTATAACATCTGGGAGGCTGGGTGTCCTCTATAACACCTGGAAGGCTGGGTGTCCTCTATAACACCTGGGAGGCTGGGTGTCCTCTATAACAACTGGGAGGCTGGGTGTCCTCTATAACACCTGGGAGGCTGGGTGTCCTCTATAAAGCCTGGGAGGCTGGGTGTCTCTATAAAGCCTGGGAGGATAGGTCGTCACTATAAACCTGGGAGGATAGGTCATCTCTATAAAGCCTGGGAGGATAGGTCGTCTCTTTAAATCCTGGGAGGTTGGGTCGTCTCTATAAACCTGGGAGGTTGGGTCGTCACTATAAAGCTGGGAGGTTGGGTCGTCACTATAAACCTGGGAGGTTGGGTCGTCACTATAAAGCTGGGAGGTTGGGTCGTCTCTATAAAGCCTGGGAGGTTGGGTCGTCTCTATAAAGCCTGGGAGGTTGGGTCACCTCTATAAAACCTGGGAGGATAGGTCGTCCTCCCCTAAACCTGGGAGGTCATCTAAAGCCTGGACCTGAAGGGAATGGGACCTGAGATCAAGGACCTGTGAGGCATTGTGGGGAGTAAGCAGTGAACCGTGTGGGAGTGGTGGGGTCAAAGAGGGGAGGAGCCCCGGGCCTGGGAACTGGGACGTGAAGAGGAAAGGAACCGGAGGCTGGGGTGCGACACACACGCAGACTGTCTTAGGAATCTCACAGGAAGGTGTTGCTCCAGGAGATGGAGGGAGAAGAGGAGGTGGACTAGCTGTGGGCTAGTCAAACATGACATATTTGATGCTCTCAATTATTAAATTTTTTTTACACTTTGGACCCGTTTATTTTTCTTCATCCACTCAAATAAAGGTTAATGGAAGAATTGTTGACGTCTCAAATTACATTATTTTGTCACTAATAATGAAGATGGGTTTTCTATGATTTGATGATTGACCATCACTTCAGCTGGAAGTAGATCTCAAATGTCTTTTCTTCTGTTGCGTGGTTTGCTTCTGCCGCTCCTCAGGAGACCGGAGACACAGTGTAAAAGGACAGTGAAGACCTGCAGAAGGGTCAATAATCCTTTCTTATGTGTTGCAATAATGACCTCAAAGGCATGGTGAATGATTGACTAATGAACACCGTGCCCAGACGCGGTCTAGGTGCAATGGTCCCCCTCCCTTATCCCAACTGAGGACATTTTCCATCATGGCTCCCAATCCCTATTCAACGTGGATGAGAAGACTATAACGGTCATGTTCCAGACACTAAGATTCTCTGACCGTGACATAGAGCTGTGTCTGCAACACGTCTGCACTCTCCTTCAGCCTGCCGTGAAACCAGTAGACAACAATAGGATATGGAAAGGCCTAAGGAGGTACAAAGTCCGGAGCAAGAGAAGAACCGATGGTGAAGCTGTAGAGATCCCCAACAACATCATGCTGGGACCAAACAGCGACGTCTTCAACCAAGGCCAAACCGCCCACTGCTATGTCTGTAACCTCACGGACAACCAGGTAAAGGACTGTCTGTAACCTCACGGACAACCAGGTAAAGGATTGTCTGTAACGCCACAGACAACCAGGTGAAGAACTGTCTGTAACACCACGGACAACCAGGTAAAGGACTGTCTGTTACATCACGGACAACCAGGTAAAGGACTGTCTGTAACACCATAGACAACCAGGTAAAGGACTGTCTGTAACACCATGGACAACCAGGTAAAGGACTGTCTGTAATGCCACAGACCACCAGGTGAATGTTTTCAAGACTGTCAAGTGGTGGAGATGTGGTGAGTTCGGTGCAGGCTGAAGAGTACACGTTTGAAAGCAAGTGCACACTCTGCAATGGTCATGGGCACACCTACTTCAGCTGTCTACAAGCCCACTGCAACAGAGTAAAAAACGTTGGAAGGGGAGCAGAACCTGAAGCGCAACAACCAACACAGCAGCAGATGAGCCAGAAGAGCCCCAGATCCCACAGCTAGTAGCATAGAGAGGTGAGGAAGAGGAGGACTAGGTAGCATACAGAGGTGAGGAGGAAAAACAACACAATCCCGAGAGACGCAGCAATTCCTACAGCCAGTCCTACAGCCAGTCATACAGCCAGCCCTACAGCCAGTCCTACAGCCAGTCCTACAGCCAGTCCTACAGCCAGTCCTCCAACCAGTCCTACAGCCAGTCCTACAGCCAGTCCTACAACCAGCCCTACAGCCAGTCCTACAACCAGCCCTACAGCCAGTCCTACAGCCAGTCCTACAGCCAGTCCTCCAACCAGTCCTACAGCCAGTCCTCCAACCAGCCCTACAGCCAGTCCTACAGCCAGTCCTACAGCCAGTCCTCCAACCAGCCCTACAGCCAGTCCTCCAACCAGCCCTACAGCCAGTCCTACAGCCAGTCCTACAGCCAGTCCTCCAACCAGTCCTCCAACCAGTCCTCCAACCAGTCCTATAGCCAGTCCTACAGCCAGTCCTACAGCCAGTCCTACAGCCAGTCCTCCAACCAGTCCTCCAACCAGTCCTATAGCCAGTCCTACAGCCAGTCCTACAGCCAGTCCTCCAACCAGTCCTATAGCCAGTCCTACAGCCAGTCCTACAGCCAGTCCTCCAACCAGTCCTATAGCCAGTCCTATAGCCAGTCCTACAGCCAGTCCCACAGCCAGTCCTACAGTCAGTCCTCCAACCAGTCCTACAGCCAGTCCTCCAACCAGTCCTACAGCCAGTCCTACAGCCAGCCCTACAGCCAGTCCTACAGCCAGTCCTCCAACCAGTCCTATAGCCAGTCCTACAGCCAGTCCTACAGCCAGTCCTCCAACCAGTCCTACAGCCAGTCCTACAGCCAGTCCTACAGCCAGTCCTACAGCCAGTCCTCCAACCAGTCCTACAACCAGTCCTACAGCCAGTCCTACAACCAGTCCTACAACCAGTCCTACAACCAGTCCTACAACCAGTCCTACAACCAGCCCTACAGCCAGTCCTACAACCAGTCCTACAGCCAGTCCTACAACCAGTCCTACAACCAGTCCTACAACCAGCCCTACAGCCAGTCCTACAGGCAGTCCTACAGCCAGTCCTCCAACCAGTCCTATAGCCAGTCCTATAGCCAGTCCTTCAACCAGTCCTACAGCCAGTCCTCCAACCAGTCCTACAGCCAGTTCTACAGCCAGTCCTTCAACCAGTCCTACAGCCAGTCCTACAGCCAGTCCTACAGCCAGTTCTACAGCCAGTCCTACAGCCAGTCCTACAGCCAGTCCTACAGCCAGTCCTCCAACCAGTCCTACAGCCAGTCCTACAACCAGTCCTACAACCAGCCCTACAACCAGCCCTACAGCCAGTCCTACAGCCAGTTCTACAACCAGTCCTACAGCCAGTCCTACAGCCAGTCCTACAGCCAGTCCTACAGCCAGTCCTACAACCAGTCTTACAGCCAGTCCTACAGCCAGTCCTACAGCCAGTCCTACAGCCAGCCCTACAGCCAGTCCTACAGCCAGTCCTACAGCCAGTCCTACAGCCAGTCCTCCAACCAGTCCTACAGCCAGTCCTACAGCCAGTCCTACAACCAGTCCTACAGCCAGTCCTACAACCAGTCCTACAACCAGTCCTACAGCCAGTCCTACAGCCAGTCCTACAACCAGTCCTACAGCCAGTCCTACAACCAGTCTTACAGCCAGTCCCACAGCCAGTCCTACAGCCAGCCCTACAACCAGTCTTACAGCCAGTCCCACAGCCAGTCCTACAGCCAGTCCTATAGCCAGTCCTATAGCCAGTCCTACAGCCAGTCCTTCAACCAGTCCTACAGCCAGCCCTACAACCAGTACTACAGCCAGTCCTCCAACCAGTCCTATAGCCAGTCCTACAGCCAGCCCTACAGCCAGTCCTATAGCCAGTCCTATAGCCAGTCTTATAGCCAGCCCTACAGCCAGCCCTACAGCCAGTCCCACAGCCAGTCCTACAGCCAGCCCTACAGCCAGTCCTACAGCCAGTCCTACAGCCAGTCCTACAGCCAGTTCTACAGCCAGTCCTACAGCCAGTCCTTCAACCAGTCCTACAGCCAGTTCTACAGCCAGTCCTACAGCCAGTTCTACAACCAGTCCTACAGCCAGTCCTTCAACCAGTCCTCCAACCAGTCCTACAACCAGTTCTACAGCCAGTCCTTCAACCAGTCCTACAACCAGTTCTACAGCCAGTCTTATAGCCAGTCCTCCAGGCAGTCCTACAGCCAGTCCTACAACCAGTCCTACAGCCAGTCCTACAACCAGTCCTACAGCCAGTCCTACAGCCAGTCCTACAGCCAGTCCTACAGCCAGTCCTACAACCAGCCCTACAGCCAGTCCTATAGCCAGTCCTACAACCAGTCCTACAACCAGCCCTACAGCCAGTCCTACAGCCAGTCCTACAGCCAGTCCTACAGCCAGTCCTACAGCCAGCCCTACAGCCAGTCCTCCAACCAGTCCTACAGCCAGTCCTACAACCAGTCCTACAGCCAGTCCTACAGCCAGTCCTATAGCCAGTCCTACAGCCAGTCCTACAGCCAGTCCCACAGCCAGTCCTACAGCCAGCCCTACAGCCAGTCCTACAGCCAGTCCTACAGCCAGTCCTACAGCCAGTTCTACAGCCAGTCCTACAGCCAGTCCTTCAACCAGTCCTACAGCCAGTTCTACAGCCAGTCCTACAGCCAGTTCTACAACCAGTCCTACAGCCAGTCCTTCAACCAGTCCTCCAACCAGTCCTACAACCAGTTCTACAGCCAGTCCTTCAACCAGTCCTACAACCAGTTCTACAGCCAGTCTTATAGCCAGTCCTCCAGCCAGTCCTACAGCCAGTCCTACAACCAGTCCTACAGCCAGTCCTACAACCAGTCCTACAGCCAGTCCTACAGCCAGTCCTACAGCCAGTCCTACAGCCAGTCCTACAACCAGCCCTACAGCCAGTCCTATAGCCAGTCCTACAACCAGTCCTACAACCAGCCCTACAGCCAGTCCTACAGCCAGTCCTACAGCCAGTCCTACAGCCAGTCCTACAGCCAGCCCTACAACCAGCCCTACAACCAGCCCTACAGCCAGTCCTACAGCCAGACTTCCAGTCAGTCTGACAGTCTGTCTGACTCCAGACCAGAGAGCAAGTGTGCTGAGGAGAACGATCTCAGTGATCACTGCCTCATTGCCTGCGTGCGTACTTGGTTTGCGGTCAAACGACCACCCCTCATCACTGTGAAACGCTCCCTAAAACACTTCAGCAAGCAGGCCTTTCTAATCGACCTGGCCCGGGTATCCTGGAAGGATATTGACTTCATCCCGTCAGTATTGGATGCCTGGTTTCTCTTCAAAAGCTCTTTCCTCTCCATCTTAAATAAGCATTCCCCATTCAAAAAACGTAGAACTAAGAACAGATATAGCCCTTGGTTCACCCCAGACTTGACTGCCCTTGACCAGCACAAAAACATCCTGTGGTGTTCTGCATTAGCATCGAATAGCCCCCGCGATATGCAACTTTTCAGGGAAGTCAGGAACCAACTCAGTCAGTTAGGAAAGCTAAGGCTAGCTTTTTCAAACAGAAATTTGCTTCCTGTAGCACTAATTCCAAAAAGTTTTGGGACACTGTAAAGTCCATGGAGAATAAGAGCACCTCCTCCCAGCTGCCCACTGCACTGAGGCTAGGAAACACTGTCACCACCGATAAATCTATGATAATCGATAATTTCAATAAGAATTTTTCCACGGCTGGCCATGCTTTCCACCTGGCCACCCCTATCCCAGCCAACATCTCAGCACTCCCTGCAGCAACTTGCCCAACCCCCCCAGGGTGTCAAATCTGAGAGCCTGTTGTCCGGACCTCTGGCAGTCTCTATGGGGGTGCCACAGGGTTCAATTCTCGGGCCGACTCTTTTCTCTGTATATATCAATGATGTCGCTGTTGCTGCTGGTGATTCTCTGATCCACCTCTATGCAGATGACACCATTCTGTATACATATTTCCCTTCTTTGGACACTGTGCTAACAAACATTCAACACTCCTTCCGTGCCCTCCAACTGCTTTTAAATGCTAGTAAAACTAAGTACATGCTCTTCAACCGATTGCTGCCTGCACCCTCCCGCCCGACTAGTATCACTACTCCGAACGGTTCTAACCTAGAATATGTGGACAACTACAAATACCTAGGTGTCTGGTTAGACTGTAAACTCTCCTTCCAGACTAACATTAAGCATCTCCAATCCAAAATTAAATCTAGAATTGGCTTCATATTTCGCAATTAAGCATCCTTTACTCATGCCGCCAAACTTACCCTTGTAAAACTGACTATCCTACCGATCCTTAACTTCAGCGATGTCATTTAAAAAATAGCCTCCAACACTCTACTCAGCATACTGGATGCAGTCTATCACAGTGCCATCCGTTTTATCACCAAAGCCCCATATGCTACCCACCACTGAGACCTGTATGCTCTCGTTGGCTGGCCCTCGCTACATATCCTTTGCCAAACCCACTGGCTCCAGGTTATCTATAAGTCTTTGCTAGGTAAAGCCCCGCCTTATCTCAGCTCACTGGTCACCATAGCAACACCCACCCGTAACATTCACTCCAGCAGGTATATTTCACTGGTCATCCCCAGAGCCAGCACTTGCTTTGGCCGCCTTTCCTTCCAGTCCTCTGCTGCCAATGACTGGAACGAATTGCAAAAATCTCTGAGGCTGGAGTCTTATATCTCCCTCTCTAACTTTAAGCACCAGCTGTTTGAGCAGCTTACCGATCACTGTACCTGTACATAGCCCATCTGTAAATAGCCCATCCAACTACCTCATCCCCATTTTGTTACTTACCCTCTTGCTCTTTTGCACTCCAGTATCTCTACTTGCACATCATCTGCACATCTATTACTTCAGTATTATTGCTAAATTTTAATTAATTTCGCCTCTAGGGCCTATTTATTGCCGACCTCCTTGCTCTTCTACCTTTGCACTCACTGTACATAGATGTTTCTATTGTGTTATTGACTGTACGTTTGTTTATGTGTAACTCTGTGTTGTTGTTTTTGTCGGACTGCATTGCTTTATCGTGGCCAGGTCGCAGTTGTAAATGAGAACTTGTTCTCAACTGGCCTACCTGGTTAAATAAAGGTGAAATAAAAACGTAAAAAATACTGTTGACAGTCAGGACAGGGAGGGACAGTAATATAGTTGACAGCCAGGACAGGGAGGGGCAGTAATACTGTTGACAGTCAGTACAGGGAGGGGCAGTATTACTGTTGACAGTCAGTACAGGGAGGGACAGTAATACTGTTGACAGTCAGTACAGGGAAGGACAGTATTACTGTTGACAGTCAGTACAGGGAAGGACAGTAATACTGTTGAAGGTCAGTACAGGGAGGGACAGTAATACTGTTGACAGTCAGTACAGGGAGGGACACTATTACTGTTGACAGTCAGTACAGGGAAAGACAGTAAAACTGTTGACAGTCAGTGCAGGAAGGGACAGTAATACTGTTGACAGTCAGTACAGGGAGGGACAGTATTACTGTTGACAGTCAGTACAGGCAAAGACAGTAATACTGTTGACAGTCAGTGCAGGAAGGGACAGTAATACTGTTGACAGTTAGTGCAGGAAGGGACAGTAATACTGTTGACAGTCAGTACAGGGAGGGACAGTTATACTGTTGACAGTCAGTACAGGGAAGGACAGTAATACTGTTGACAGTCAGTGCAGGAAGGGACAGTAATACTGTTGACAGTCAGTGCAGGAAGGGACAGTAATACTGTTGACAGTCAGTACAGGGAGGGACAGTTATACTGTTGACAGTCAGCACAGGGAGGGACAGTAATACGGTTGACAGTCAGTACAGGAAGGGACAGTAATACTGTTGACAGTCAGTGCAGGAAGGGACAGTAATACTGTTGACAGTCAGTACAGGGAAGGACCGTAATACAGTTGACAGTCAGTACAGGGAGGGACAGTAATACAGTTGACAGTCAGTACAGGGAGGGACAGTATTGCTGTTGACAGTCAAGACAGGGAAGGACAGTAATACTGTTGACAGTCAGGACAGTAATACAGTTGACAGCCAGCACAGGGAAGGACAGTAATACAGTTGACAGTCAGTACAGGAAGGAACAGTAATACTGTTGACAGTCAGTACAGGAAGGAACAGTAATACAGTTGACAGTCAGTACAGGAAGGAACAGTAATACTGTTGATAGTCAGTACAGGGAGGGACAGTAATACAGTTGACAGTCAGTACAGGGAGGGACAGTAATACTGTTGACAGTCAGTACAGGGAGGGACAGTAATACTGTTGACAGTCAGTACAGGGAAGGACAGTAATACAGTTGACAGTCAGTACAGGGAGGGACAGTAATACAGTTGACAGTCAGTACAGGGAAGGACAGTATTACTGTTGACAGCCAGGACAGGGAAGGACAGGAATACTGTTGACAGTCAGTACAGGGAGGGGCAGTAATACTGTTGACAGCCAGTACAGGCAAGGACAGTAATACTGTTGACAGTCAGTACAGGGAAAGACAGTAATACTGTTGACAGTCAGTGCAGGAAGGGACAGTAAAACTATTTATTAAGGATCCCCAATAGCTGCTGCCAAAGCAGTAGGTACTCTTCCTGGGGTCCTGCAAAACTAAGGCAGTTGTATACAATTAAAAACATTAATTTCCAAACAGATTTCACAACACATTGTGTGCCCTCAGGCCACTACTCTATTACCACAAAATCCTTGTGTACGTGTGTGTGTGTGTGTGTGTGTGTGTGTGTGTGTGTGTGTGTGTGTGTGTACGTGTGTGTTGAGTACCATATGTTATTATGTGTGTGTGTGGATGCGTGTGTCTTTTGATGGACCCAAACCTGTCACAGCCCCAAAAACTAGTCAGAAGTTGGAGTGTGTGTGTGTGTGTGTTTTTTTGGAGTGTGTGTGTGGTTTAGTTTTTTTGTTGTTGGAGTGTGTGTGTGGTTTAGTTTTTGGAGTGTGTGTTTAGGTTTTTACGGATCTTTAACATCCTCTGAGTGTTCTGGCCTGCTGTTTCCTGGCTACAGACTCAGTAATAGGGTTCTTTTTTGGGGACAACATGTTTGTGTGTGTGTGCGTGCGTGCGTGCGTGCGTGCGTGCGTGCGTGCGTGCGTGCGTGCGTGTGTGTGTGTGTGTGTGTGTGTGTGTCAGAGCGTGTGTGTGTGTGTGTTTGCATGTGTATATCTGTGTGTATATCTGTACAGCCCATCAGAGGAACCGTCTTAGTTTAACCGGATAGTTTAGTTTAATTAACGTGTTTACAACACACTCACTCTTAAGTGCCAATAGTGTGTCAATCGAGTAGACTTTGCCCCGGCAAGTTCTGTCACAATTTTCCTAACGCAAGTACAGAATAAAAGCCTCTTTGTTTTGGGTCTACTTTGGAGCAGTCCATGGGTTTATAGGGTTCGTTTGTACAGTCATCAGGAAGGGAAATACAAGTAGGATTTTAAAAGCAAGATTGTGTTTTTTTTGTAGTCCTCATAAGTGTACCTGTACCCATGGGATGGAAATGAAGCCTGCTTTTCAGTACTTTTCAGACCAGGCTAGTAGAAAATGTGCACCAACTAGTCAGGCCCGACTAGAGAAACAATGTATTTTCAAATATCACATTCTACTAGCCCGGCTGACCAGTGCGTAAAATATGTCCATCCCTGCCTATACCTCTACCAGAACACTTGAACAGAGATAGGGGAGTATTGATTTTCATAATTGTACTTTAGATGGCAAGTTCTTAATTATCTTAGGAAACTACAGGCTGTAAAAATAAAGTTCCTGAACTTTACAGAACAGGAAGTGACTGTATTTCTGTGAGCCTGGTAGTGGTAAAAGTTAACATACAGAAATAGAGGTTGGATTGTACAAGTAACTGCCAAAATAAAGGAAACACTTGAGTAAATTAAGGATACAAAGAATATTGAAAGCAGGTGCTTCCTGTTACAGCCAATCCGTTAGGACACTATACATAATTTTGTGAGAAGACCGATGTCTCATAATCTGACAAATACCACTCTAGCTTTGTCACCTTTCATCGCAGGTGCGATATAGTCAGATGCAGTGGATTGAGACACATCCAACGCCCCCCCCCCCCCCCCATATCTCAAATATCAGATCTTAAACCGACAGATTTTAAATGGGGATGTTTTCATTGTATTAATTTGATAACCGTGTGGCCGCGGAAACGTGGAGACATCGACTCTCCACTACGAATGTTCCACCCTGCACTATGAATGTTTAAACGGTGTGTTCAATAAAGACATGAACACGTAAAATTGTTTGTGTGTGTTATTAGTTTAAGCAGAGTGTGTTTGTCTATTGTTTTGGCCTAAATGAAGATCAGATCAATTTTGACGACTGATTTATGCAGAAATCCAGATAATTCCAAAGGGTTATTTTTCTTTTCAGTGTATGTAGGTCTCTGAATGAGCTCACTCTGAGCCATGTTCTGTTATAATCTCAACCCGACACAGCCAGAAGAGGACTGGCCACCCCTCATAGCCTGGTTCCTCTCTAGGTTTCTTCCTAGGTTCTGGCCTTTTTAGGGAGTTTTTCCTAGCCACCGTGCTTCTACACCTGCATTGCTTGCTGTTTGGGGTTTTAGGCTGGGTGTCTGTACAGAACTTTGTGACATCAGCTGATGTAAGAAGGGCTATATAAATACATTTGATTTCATTTGATTTAACTCTAATATTTATTAATTTGGGGATTTTGTGTATTGTTGTTTTTAATTATAAAAAATTATTGCTAGGTATTACTGCACTGTTAGAGCTAGAAACACAAGCATTTCGCTGCACCTGTGATACAGTGGAGGCTGCTGAGGGGAGGACAGCTATAATAATGGCTGGAACAGAGCAAATGGAATTGCGTCCAGCACATGGAAACCATGTGTTTAATGTATTTGATACCATTCCATTATTTCACTACGGCCATTACCACGAGTGAGTCCTCCCAAATTAAAGTACCACCAACCTCCTGTGCTGTGACATCTGCAAATCTGTGTATGTAATCAATAGACTTTGATTTGATTTGAAAGTCATGGTTTTAAGGTTCTTTTCTGGATGGAGTGTGTCTGGAAAGGTAAATAGAGGCTCTGGGAGTGATAGAGAAGGGGGGAGAGAGAGTCAGCGAGAGAGGGGGAAAGAGGGAGGGAGGGAGGGAGGGAGGGAGAAAGAAAGAAAGAGAGAATGAGAGAGAGAGCGAGAGAGGGAGGGAGGGAGGGAGGGAGGGAGGGAGGGAGGGAGGGAGAAAGAAAGAAAGAAAGAAAGAGAGAATGAGAGAGAGAGCGAGAGAGCGAGAGAGAGACAGAGAGAGAGAGAGAAAGTGCAACACACTTTGAGGAGAGGCCTTAACTCCGTATTAAATAACCACTGAAATAACAAAAGCCTAGGACATCACCCTGTTGGATTGCAGCAGAAACAACTAGTGTGACAGAAACCAGAGGTTTTATATTCGGTCTTTAAAACACTACTGCCCTTGTCACACCTTCAATATTACTATAAAGTCAAACACCTGGCTCCCTATTCATAAAGCATCTCAGAAAAGGAGTGCTGATCTAGAATCAGCCCCCCCCCACCTGACCATATAATCATAGTTAGTATATAAAAGGCAAAACTGATCCTAGATCAGCACTAGGAACAACACTAGGACTGAACATAACTAACCAGAGCCATTAACAATTAACCATGAGTCTTAGTACCATTAAGTTGTTAATTGACCAATATGCTGCAAAGGGGCCTGGGATCTGTTTTGGAACTACAGTATATATGGTGGGGGCTAAATAACTGTCTACAGGACTGTCTAGGGTTAGGGCTGTTAAGGACCTGTCTAGGGGACTGTCTAGGGGACTGTCTAGGGTTAGGGCTGTTAAGGACCTGTCTAGGGGACTGTCTAGGGTTAGGGCTGTTAAGGACCTGTCTAGGGGACTGTCTAGGGGACTGTCTAGGGTTAGGGCTGTTAAGGGCTGTTTTTTCCGGTTTCCGGTTTGGAGCGTGCAGTCGCAATTCCGCCTCGCTCCACAGGTAGTTTTACCATTTTCATTAATTTTCATTACAGTACAACGGTTTGATTTGTTTGATCTTAGCTAGCTACATAGCCGTCTTTGTATCAAAGATAATTGTGTAGTTATTGAGGTTATTGAGGTTATTGAGGTTTGCTAGCCAGCTATTTTCGTCCGAACGTAACAACGTAGTCAACACTGCTAGCTAGCCAGCTAGCCACCGAATAGCAGCATAGCAGCACTGGAGAAACGATTACATTACAACGGAACGACTTGATTAGTGTAGTGTTAGCTGGCTACACAGTTCTCTTTGCTATCTTTGTATCTAAGATAATCGTGTAGCTTAGAGTTGGTTAGAGTAATTATTCGGTTAACTAGCCAGCTATTTTCGTAACGTAACGTAGTCAACACTGCTAGCTAGCCAGCTAGCCACCGAATAGCAGCATAGCAGCTCTGGAGAAACGATTACATTACAACGGAACGACTTGATTAGCGTAGTGTTAGCTGGCTACATAGTTGTCTTTGCTATCTTTGTATCTAAGATAATTGTGTAGCTTAGAGTTGGTTAGAGTAATTATTCGGTTAACTAGCCAGCTATTATCGTCCACCGCGCTGCGCTGCCGTCTCCTACCTAGTCAACACTGCTAGCTAACACTGCTAGTTAGCCAACTTCTACCGAATAGCAGCACTGTAGAAACTCAAACTACAACTTACATTACAACGGAACGACTTGATTAGCGTAGTGTTAGCTAGCTACATAGTTGTCTTTGCTGTCTTTGTATCCAAGATAATTGTGTAGTTTTTGAGTAATTGTCGAGGTTACCTAGCCAGCTACACGTTCAAACAAAGTCAACAACGCAGCCACTGCTAGCCAGCCTACTTCACCGCCAGCAGTACTATATCATTTTAGTCAATAAGATTTTAGTCAATAAGATTTTATTTTATTTTTGCAACGTAAGCTTAACTTCCTGAACATTCGAGACGTGTAGTCCACTTGTCATTCTAATCTCCTTTGCATTAGCGTAGCCTCTTCTGTAGCCTGTCAACTATGTGTCTGTCTATCCCTCTTCTCTCCTCTCTGCACAGACCATACAAACGCTTCACACCGTGTGGCCGCCGCCATTCTAACCTCGTGGTTCCAGCGCCCACGACCCACGTGGAGTTCCAGGTCTCCGGCAGCCTCTGGAACTGCCGATCTGCGGCCAACAAGGCAGAGTTCATCTCAGCCTATGCGTCCCTCCAGTCCCTCGACTTCTTGGCACTGACGGAAACATGGATTACCACTGACAACACTGCTACTCCTACTGCTCTCGCCTCGTCTGCCCACGTGTTCTCGCACACCCCGAGAGCTTCTGGTCAGCGGGGCGGTGGCACTGGGATCCTCATCTCTCCCAAGTGGACATTCTCTCTTTCTCCCCTGACCCATCTGTCTATCGCCTCCTTTGAATTCCATGCTGTCACAGTTACCAGCCCTTTCAAGCTTAACATCCTTATCATTTATCGCCCTCCAGGTTCCCTTGGAGAGTTCATCAATGAGCTTGACGCCCTGATAAGTTCCTTTCCTGAGGATGGCTCACCTCTCACAGTTCTGGGTGACTTTAACCTCCCCACGTCTACCTTTGACTCATTCCTCTCTGCCTCCTTCTTTCCACTCCTCTCCTCTTTTGACCTCACCCTCTCACCTTCCCCCCCTACTCACAAGGCAGGCAATACGCTTGACCTCATCTTTACTAGATGCTGTTCTTCCACTAATCTCACTGCAACTCCCCTCCAAGTCTCCGACCACTACCTTGTATCCTTTTCCCTCTCGCTCTCATCTAACACTTCCCACACTGCCCCTACTCGGATGGTATCGCGCCGTCCCAACCTTCGCTCTCTCTCCCCCGCTACTCTCTCCTCTTCCATCCTATCATCTCTTCCCTCTGCTCAAACCTTCTCCAACCTATCTCCTGATTCTGCCTCCTCAACCCTCCTCTCCTCCCTTTCTGCATCCTTTGACTCTCTATGTCCCCTATCCTCCAGGCCGGCTCGGTCCTCCCCTCCTGCTCCGTGGCTCGACGACTCACTGCGAGCTCACAGAACAGGGCTCCGGGCAGCCGAGCGGAAATGGAGGAAAACTCGCCTCCCTGCGGACCTGGCATCCTTTCACTCCCTCCTCTCTACTTTCTCCTCTTCTGTCTCTGCTGCTAAAGCCACTTTCTACCACTCTAAATTCCAAGCATCTGCCTCTAACCCTAGGAAGCTCTTTGCCACCTTCTCCTCCCTCCTGAATCCTCCTCCCCCTCCTCCCCCTTCCTCCCTCTCTGCGGATGACTTCGTCAACCATTTTGAAAAGAAGGTCGACGACATCCGATCCTCGTTTGCTAAGTCAAACGACACCGCTGGTTCTGCTCACACTGCCCTACCTTGTGCTTTGACCTCTTTCTCCCCTCTCTCTCCAGATGAAATCTCGCGTCTTGTGACGGCCGGCCGCCCAACAACCTGCCCGCTTGACCCTATCCCCTCCTCTCTTCTCCAGACCATTTCCGGAGACCTTCTCCCTTACCTCACCTCGCTCATCAACTCATCCCTGACCGCTGGCTACGTCCCTTCCGTCTTCAAGAGAGCGAGAGTTGCACCCCTTCTGAAAAAACCTACACTCGATCCCTCCGATGTCAACAACTACAGACCAGTATCCCTTCTTTCTTTTCTCTCCAAAACTCTTGAACGTGCCGTCCTTGGCCAGCTCTCCTGCTATCTCTCTCAGAATGACCTTCTTGATCCAAATCAGTCAGGTTTCAAGACTAGTCATTCAACTGAGACTGCTCTTCTCTGTGTCACGGAGGCGCTCCGCACTGCTAAAGCTAACTCTCTCTCCTCTGCTCTCATCCTTCTAGACCTATCGGCTGCCTTTGATACTGTGAACCATCAGATCCTCCTCTCCACCCTCTCCGAGTTGGGCATCTCCGGCGCGGCCCACGCTTGGATTGCGTCCTACCTGACAGGTCGCTCCTACCAGGTGGCGTGGCGAGAATCTGTCTCCGCACCACGTGCTCTCACCACTGGTGTCCCCCAGGGCTCTGTTCTAGGCCCTCTCCTATTCTCGCTATACACCAAGTCACTTGGCTCTGTCATATCCTCACATGGCCTCTCCTATCATTGCTATGCAGACGACACACAATTAATCTTCTCCTTTCCCCCCTCTGATAACCAGGTGGCGAATCGCATCTCTGCATGTCTGGCAGACATATCAGTGTGGATGACGGATCACCACCTCAAGCTGAACCTCGGCAAGACGGAGCTGCTCTTCCTCCCGGGGAAGGACTGCCCGTTCCATGATCTCGCCATCACGGTTGACAACTCCATTGTGTCCTCCTCCCAGAGCGCTAAGAACCTTGGCGTGATCCTGGACAACACCCTGTCGTTCTCAACTCACATCAAGGCGGTGACCCGTTCCTGTAGGTTCATGCTCTACAACATTCGCAGAGTACGACCCTGCCTCACACAGGAAGCGGCGCAGGTCCTAATCCAGGCACTTGTCATCTCCCGTCTGGATTACTGCAACTCGCTGTTGGCTGGGCTCCCTGCCTGTGCCATTAAACCCCTACAACTCATCCAGAACGCCGCAGCCCGTCTGGTGTTCAACCTTCCCAAGTTCTCTCACGTCACCCCGCTCCTCCGCTCTCTCCACTGGCTTCCAGTTGAAGCTCGCATCCGCTACAAGACCATGGTGCTTGCCTACGGAGCTGTGAGGGGAACGGCACCTCCGTACCTTCAGGCTCTGATCAGGCCCTACACCCAAACAAGGGCACTGCGTTCATCCACCTCTGGCCTGCTCGCCTCCCTACCTCTGAGGAAGTACAGTTCCCGCTCAGCCCAGTCAAAACTGTTCGCTGCTCTGGCACCCCAATGGTGGAACAAACTCCCTCACGACGCCAGGTCAGCGGAGTCAATCACCACCTTCCGGAGACACCTGAAACCCCACCTCTTTAAGGAATACCTAGGATAGGATAAAGTAATCCTCCTAACCCCCCCCTCCCCCTTAAATGAGTTAGATGCACTATTGTAAAGTGGTTGTTCCACTGGATATCATAAGGTGAATGCACCAATTTGTAAGTCGCTCTGGATAAGAGCGTCTGCTAAATGACTTAAATGTAAATGTAAATGTAAGGACCTGTCTAGGGGACTGTCTAGGGGACTGTCTAGGGGACTGTCTAGGGTTAGGGCTGTTAAGGAACTGTCTAGGGGACTGTCTAGGGTTAGGGCTGTTAAGGAACTGTCTAGGGGACTGTCTAGGGTTAGGGCTGTTAAGGACCTGTCTAGGGGACTGTCTAGGAGACTGTCTAGGGTTAGGGCTGTTAAGGAACTGTCTAGGGGACTGTCTAGGGGACTGTCTAGGGGACTGTCTAGGGTTAGGGCTGTTAAGGAACTGTCTAGGGGACTGTCTAGGGTTAGGGCTGTTAAGGACCTGTCTAGGGGACTGTCTAAGGTTAGGGCTGTTAAGGAACTGTCTAGGGTTAGGGCTGTTAAGGACCTGTCTAGGGGACTGTCTAGGGGACTGTCTAGGGGACTGTCTAGGGTTAGGGCTGTTAAGGACCTGTCTAGGGGACTGTCTAGGGTTAGGGCTGTTAAGGAACTGTCTAGGGGACTGTCTAGGGAACTGTCTAGGGGACTGTCTAGGGTTAGGGCTGTTAAGGAACTGTCTAGGGGACTGTCTAGGGTTAGGGCTGTTAAGGAACTGTCTAGGGGACTGTCTAGGGTTAGGGCTGTTAAGGACCTGTCTAGGGGACTGTCTAGAGGACTGTCTAGGGTTAGGGCTGTTAAGGAACTGTCTAGGGGACTGTCTAGGGGACTGTCTAGGGGACTGTCTAGGGTTAGGGCTGTTAAGGAACTGTCTAGGGGACTGTCTAGGGTTAGGGCTGTTAAGGACCTGTCTAGGGGACTGTCTAGGGGACTGTCTAGGGGACTGTCTAGGGTTAAACGTTATGCTTGATTTGTGTGTTTTCTCTCTATTTAAGTCAATGTATATTACCTAACACACTGTTTGTACTCATGAGGGAGAGAAGGATTTCAAGGACCAAGAGAGTTAAAAGTTATGAAGGCAAAACCAATGATGTACTTTTGTCCTGCCAATGGAACGTTTTAGATTTAACTAAGTAAAGAGAGTGTTGAGTGGGCATACTGAAAGGATTATGAAATTAGGTGATTTGGAGAAATAGAAAGAGAGAGAAAATGAAAGGAAAAAGAGGAACGTCAGAGAATGTGATGGCAAACTGGGATCCATGGAAATACCTCACAGAGGTGGGGGTGAGGAGCATTTCTCACTCTATCTCTCTCTCTCTCTCTCTCTCTCTCTCTCTCTAGCTCTCTCTCTCTCTCTAGCTCTCTCTCCATCTCTCTCTCTCTCTCTCTCGCTCTCTCTCTCTCTCTAGCTCTCTCTCCATCTCTCTCTCTCTCTCTCTCTCTAGCTCTCTCTCTCTCTAGCTCTCTCTCTCTCTCTCTCCCTCTCTCTCTAGCTCTCTCTCTAGCTCTCTCTCTATCTCTCTCTCTCTCTCTCTCTCTCTCTCTCTCTAGCTCTCTCTCTTTCTCTCTCCCTCTCTAGCTCTCTCTCTAGCTCTCTCTTGGACTACTTTGCAGAGAGAGAGAGAGAGAGAGAGAGAGAGAGAGAGAGAGAGAGAGAGAGAGAGAGAGAGAGAGAGAGAGAGAGAGAGAGAGAGAGAGAGAGAGAGATAGAGAGAGAGCTAGAGAGAGAGCTAGAGAGAGAGGGAGAGAGAGAGAGAGAGAGCTAGAGAGAGAGAGAGCTAGAGAGAGAGAGAGAGAGAGAGATGGAGAGAGAGCTAGAGAGAGAGAGAGAGCTAGAGAGAGAGAGAGAGAGATGGAGAGAGAGCTAGAGAGAGAGAGGGAGAGAGAGAGAGAGAGAGAGAGAGAGAGAGAGAGAGAGAGAGAGAGAGAGAGAGAGAGAGAGAGAGAGAGAGAGAGAGATGCTCCTCACCCCCACCTAGGTACACTTCAACTGTGAGAGAAGGAATCTAAAACAAAAATCCAGAAAATCACATTGTATGATTTTTAAGTAATTAATTTGCATTTTATTGCATGACATAAGTATTTGATACATCAGAAAAGCAGAACTGAATATTTGGTACAGAAACCTTAGTTTGCAATTACAGAGATCATACGTTTCCTGTAGTTCTTGACCAGGTTTGCACACACTGCAGCAGGGATTTTGGCCCACTCCTTCATACAGACCTTCTCCAGATCCTTCAGGTTTCGGGGCTGTCGCTGGGCAATACGGACTTTCGGCTCCCTCCAAAGATTTTCTATTGGGTTCAGGTCTGGAGACTGGCTAGGCCACTCCAGGACCTTGAGATGCTTCTTACGGAGCCACTCCTTAGTTGCCCTGGCTGTGTGTTTCGGGTTGTTGTCATGCTGGAAGACCCAGCCACGACCCATCTTCAATGCTCTTACTGAGGGAAGGAGGTTGTTGGTCAAGATCTCGCGATACATGGCCCCATCCATCCTCCCCTCAATACGGTGCAGTCGTCCTGTCCCCTTTGCAGAAAAGCATCCCCAAAGAATGATGTTTCCACCTCCATGCTTCACGGTTGGGATGGTGTTCTTGGGGTTGTACTCATCCTTCTATTCCTCCAAACACGGCGAGTGGAGTTTAGAGCAAAAAGCTCTATTTTTGTCTCATCAGACCACATGACCTTCTCCCATTCCTCCTCTGGATCATCCAGATGGTCATTGGCAAACTTCAGACGGGCCTGGACATGCGCTGGCTTGAGCAGGGGGACCTTGCGTGCGCTGCAGGATTTTAATCCATGACGGCGTAGTGTGTTACTAATGGTTTTCTTTGAGACTGTGGTCCCAGCTCTCTTCAGGTCATTGACCAGGTCCTGCTGTGTAGTTCTGGGCTGATCCCTCACATTCCTCATGATCATTGATGCCCCACGAGGTGAGATCTTGCATGGAGCCCCAGACCGAGGGTGATTGACCGTCATCTTGAACTTCTTCCATTTTCTAATAATTGTGCCAAAAGTTGTTGCCTTCTCACCAAGCTGCTTGGCTATTGTCCTGTAGCCCATCCCAGCCTTGTACAGGTCTACAATTTATCCCTGATGTCCTTACACAGCTCTCTGGTCTTGGCCATTGTGGAGAGGTTGGAGTCTGTTTGATTGAGTGTGTGGACAGGTGTCTTTTATACAGGTAACGAGTTCAAACAGGTGCAGTTAATACAGGTAATGAGTGGAGAACAGGAGGGCTTCTTAAAGAAAAACTAACAGGTCTGTGAGAGCCGGAATTCTTACTGGTTGGTAGGTGATCAAATACTTATGTCATGCAATAAAATGCAAATTAATTACTTAAAAATCATACAATGTGATTTTCTGGATTTTTGTTTTAGATTCCGTCTCTCACAGTTGAAGTGTACCTATGATAAAAATGACAGACCTCTACATGCTTTGTAAGTAGGAAAACCTGCAAAATCGGCAGTGTATCAAATACTTGTTCTCCCCACTGTATGTTTCCCATGCCAATAAAGCCCCTTGAATTTAATTGAAATTGAATTGAGAGAGAGAGAGAGAGAGAGAGAGAGAGAGAGAGAGAGAGAGAGAGAGAGAGAGAGAGAGAGAGAGAGAGAGAGAGAGAGAGAGAGAGAGAGAGAGAGAGAGAGCGACAGAGAGTGAGAGCGACAGAGAGTGAGGCTATGTCATGGATTTCAAATAATAGGTTGAGGGAGTGTACAAGTCATAGAGGTAGATAGAGGACTCACCTTTGTATCTCCATTTTGAAGTAGTCAATTTTCTTCTTCTTTGGTGTTTGAAAAAAGCGGGACTCTAATTTTAGTGATTCGCTGCTACTTTCAGTGCTTGAGTCATGAACCAAATCTTGTGTGTCATTCATTTATTGTGGCCGCTAGCTGGTGAGGATATAGACTAAAGTAATCTACAAACCATAGGCAACGCAATTTGATGAATTCTCTGATCATTGGCTAATCCACCCAACCCATGGGAATCCCCACCCAGTTGACTACTTTAAAATATAGTGCAAGTTTTCAATGGCAATGTCCCATGCTAAAACTGGTTTTATCCATCTAGAGTTCTCTATCTATCTCTATGGTGCAAGTGCACACTTCAGGAGAAGATAACGGAGCACTTTAAACACTGAAACTACCCACGAAGACCCTGGCTCTCAGACCTGCTCTGTTCCTTCCTTCCAACCCATCACATCTGCTCTCTATGGTCTCTCAGCTTCTCCAATAGCACTGTAGAGTTTTCAGACTGGCTATTCAGCAGCACTGCGAGCTATCTCTCATACACCCGCGTTAGCTCTCTCCCTCATTCAGAGATTACACACGGATTAGTCAATAAATTATTGCTTTTTGGAAATGCACTATCCTCTTCAGTTGTCGTTGTTGATAAACTTGAGGGGAATTCTGCCTTTCCATTATCGATTTGAGAATAAGATGGTCACATTTCAGGACCTTTTCCTGTGTAGGAAAACACAGATCATGATTTTAATGTTCAAGGTATCAGAGGTATCAGAATGGCATGGAAGACAGTTCTATGCTGCATCTCATAGCCATGATGACACATATTTTCCTTCAGCTAACCTATAGCCATGAGAAGCTTCCTTCAGCTAGCCTGCAGCCTTGAGGAGCTTCCTTCAGCTAGCCTGCAGCCACGAGGAGCTTCCTTCAGCTAGCCTATAGCCATGAGAAGTTTCCTCCAGCTAGCCTATAGCCATGAGAAACTTCCTTCAGCTAGCCTATAGCCACGAAGAGCTGCCTTCAGCTAGCCTACAGCCTTGAGGAGCTTCCGTCAGCTAGCCTATAGCCATGAGAAACTTCCTTCAGCTAGCCTATAGCCATGAGGAGCTTCCTTCAGCTAGCCTATAGCCATGAGAAACTTCCTTCAGCTAGCCTATAGCCACGAGGAGCTTTGTTAAGCTAGTATATAGCCACGAGAAGCTTCCTTCAGCTAGCCTATAGCCACGAAGAGCTGCCTTCAGCTAGCCTACAGCCTTGAGGAGCTTCCGTCAGCTAGCCTATAGCCATGAGAAACTTCCTTCAGCTAGCCTATAGCCATGAGGAGCTTCCTTCAGCTAGCCTATAGCCATGAGAAACTTCCTTCAGCTAGCCTATAGCCACGAGGAGCTTTGTTAAGCTAGTATATAGCCACGAGAAGCTTCCTTCAGCTAGCCTACAGCCTTGAGGAGCTTCCGTCAGCTAGCCTATAGCCATGAGAAACTTCCTTCAGCTAGCCTATAGCCATGAGGAGCTTCCTTCAGCTAGCCTATAGCCATGAGAAACTTCCTTCAGCTAGCCTATAGCCACGAGGAGCTTTGTTAAGCTAGTATATAGCCACGAGAAGCTTCCTTCAGCTAGCCTGCAGCCATGAGGAGCTTCCTTCAGCTAGCCTAGAGCCACGAGGAGCTTCTTTCAGCTAGTCTATAGCCATGAGGAGCTTCCTTCAGCTAGCCTATAGCCATGAGAAACTTCCTTCAGCTAGCCTATAGCCACGAGGAGCTTTGTTCAGCTAGTATATAGCCACGAGAAGCTTCCTTCAGCTAGCCTGCAGCCATGAGGAGCTTCCTTCAGCTAACCTATAGCCACGAGGAGCCTCCTTCAGCTGGCCTATAGCCATGAGAAACTTCCTTCAGCTAGCCTATAGCCACGAGGAGCTTTGTTAAGCTAGTATATAGCCACGAGAAGCTTCCTTCAACTAGCCTACAGCCTTGAGGAGCTTCCGTCAGCTAGCCTATAGCCATGAGAAACTTCCTTCAGCTAGCCTATAGCCATGAGGAGCTTCCTTCAGCTAGCCTATAGCCATGAGAAACTTCCTTCAGCTAGCCTATAGCCACGAGGAGCTTTGTTAAGCTAGTATATAGCCACGAGAAGCTTCCTTCAGCTAGCCTATAGCCACGAAGAGCTGCCTTCAGCTAGCCTACAGCCTTGAGGAGCTTCCGTCAGCTAGCCTATAGCCATGAGAAACTTCCTTCAGCTAGCCTATAGCCATGAGGACCTTCCTTCAGCTAGCCTATAGCCATGAGAAACTTCCTTCAGCTAGCCTATAGCCACGAGGAGCTTTGTTAAGCTAGTATATAGCCACGAGAAGCTTCCTTCAGCTAGCCTACAGCCTTGAGGAGCTTCCGTCAGCTAGCCTATAGCCATGAGAAACTTCCTTCAGCTAGCCTATAGCCATGAGGAGCTTCCTTCAGCTAGCCTATAGCCATGAGAAACTTCCTTCAGCTAGCCTATAGCCACGAGGAGCTTTGTTAAGCTAGTATATAGCCACGAGAAGCTTCCTTCAGCTAGCCTGCAGCCATGAGGAGCTTCCTTCAGCTAGCCTAGAGCCACGAGGAGCTTCTTTCAGCTAGTCTATAGCCATGAGGAGCTTCCTTCAGCTAGCCTATAGCCATGAGAAACTTCCTTCAGCTAGCCTATAGCCACGAGGAGCTTTGTTCAGCTAGTATATAGCCACGAGAAGCTTCCTTCAGCTAGCCTGCAGCCATGAGGAGCTTCCTTCAGCTAACCTACAGCCACGAGGAGCCTCCTTCAGCTGGCCTATAGCCATGAGAAACTTCCTTCAGCTAGCCTATAGCCACGAGGAGCTTTGTTAAGCTAGTATATAGCCACGAGAAGCTTCCTTCAACTAGCCTACAGCCTTGAGGAGCGTCCGTCAGCTAGCCTATAGCCATGAGAAACTTCCTTCAGCTAGCCTATAGCCATGAGGAGCTTCCTTCAGCTAGCCTATAGCCATGAGAAACTTCCTTCAGCTAGCCTATAGCCACGAGGAGCTTTGTTAAGCTAGTATATAGCCACGAGAAGCTTCCTTCAGCTAGCCTGCAGCCATGAGGAGCTTCCTTCAGCTAGCCTATAGCCACAAGGAGCTTCCTTCAGCTAGTCTATAGCCATGAGGAGCTTCCTTCAGCTAGCCTATAGCCATGAGAAACTTCCTTCAGCTAGCCTATAGCCACGAGGAGCTTTGTTCAGCTAGTATATAGCCACGAGAAGCTTCCTTCAGCTAGCCTGCAGCCATGAGGAGCTTCCTTCAGCTAACCTACAGCCACGAGGAGCCTCCTTCAGCTGGCCTATAGCCACTAGGAGCGTCCTTCAGCTGGCCTATAGCCATGAGGATCTTCCTTCAGCTAGCCTATAGCCATGAGGAGCTTCCTTCAGCTAGCCTATAGCCATGAGGAGCTTCCTTCAGCTAACCTATAGCCATGAGAAACTTCCTTCAGCTAGCCTATAGCCATGAGGAGCTTCCTTCAGCTAACCTATAGCCATGAGAAACTTCCTTCAGCTGGCCTATAGCCATGAGGATCTTTCACTGCCGGGAATACACCTCAGTGTATGGACTAACTTCTTGCCATGGATGAGGCATGCGACAACATCAATGCAGACCAATGTCAAGCTTGGATTCGCCATGCCAAAAGGTTTTTCCCGCTAACTAGCCATTTCGCATTGGTTACATATAGCTTAATGTGAAAACTGGGTAATCTACTGTAATGTACAGTACTGTAGCATATTACTTTCAGCACTTCTAAGTGCGATTTGAAACACATACAGTATCTTCCATTGTTTGCTATTATGTTTAACTGCTAGTTAAAGCGACTAAATTGAAAATATATCATGTTGTGTTTTGGTGATTAAACGAATGTTCTCATTACATTTTACAATAAACTTATATTTTGAATAAACTTATATTTTGAATAAACTTATATTTTGAATAAACTTATATTTTGAATCAATGGATATGTGGTGAGAGATGTTTACAATTCAAATGAACGCACAATTGTCAGGTTTTGGCCAAGACTGTTCGGGTTTTGGTCACTAGATGTCCCCATTGCACCTTTTTTGTACCTTTTGTTTTTCTTGCTCTAATTATTGTTTGCACCTGTAGGTCATTCCCTTGTTAGTATTTAAACCCTGTGTGTTCCTTAGTTCCTTGCTCAGTGTTTGTAAGTTAGCACCCAGCCCCAGCCTTGTTTTATATAGATATTTCTCTTGTTGGAATTTCCAGAGGTTCTCTGGTTTAGTTCTTGTGTATTATTTGAGTAGTCTTTTGAGGTTTGTTTTTCCCTGCTGTTTTTTACCACTTCGTGGAGTTTCTTTTGTATTTTGGAGGATTTCCATTTTTGTGCCTCTTGGCTTTATTTTTGGACATTGTGGATTTAGTTTCTTTGCCTGAAGATTTTGTTCTTTAATTAAACCACCATCTCTAGTACTGCTGTGTCTGCCTCATCTTCTGGGTTCTGACGATTATTAGTGACTGTTTCTCGCACCGGGTCCTGACAACAATGACCGGTTTTGAATGAAATACTGGCTACAAAATACTGGCTACAAGTGTGCCCAGTTTGGAGTTACGTACTAAGAGTAGTGAACATGTATGACGTACTTGAACATGTATGACGTGAAAATAGTACCAAAGGGATAATAAACAAACCCGAATGTGGTCTACTTGTGAATGCTTTCCCAACATTAGAACTGTAAAAAAATGAACAAATCTGATGCAAGAGACGTTTTTAAATTACTTGTTTCTTATGAAATAGTCAATATTTCAATACATTAAGACATTATTAACATGTTTTATTTTGACATCTACACATGTATTTCATTAGCAGTACTTATGTCTGTCAAAATGCAATTGAGTTGATATTTTCCTACATGGACATCAGATGGATCTCACTGTCACGGCCGTCGAAAGAAGTGGACCAAAGTGCAGCATGGTGAGCGTACATTTCCTTTTATTATGGAATGTCGCCAACAAAACAAGAAACAAAATAAACGACCGTGAAGCTTCCGAGGGCTATAGTGCCTCTAACAAAGTCAACTACCCACAATCACAAGTGTGGAAAAAGGGCTGCCTAAGTATGATTCCCAATCAGAGACAACGATAGACAGCTGTCCCTGATTGAGAACCATACCCGGCCAAAACATAGAAACACAAATCATAGAAATAAAGGACATAGAATGCCCACCCAAATCACACCCTGACCAAACCAAAAAGAGACATAAAAAAGGCTCTCTAAGGTCAGGGCGTGACACTCACACTATAAAACCCTACAGAGGAAGTCTGCTCAGCAATCCTACTTTCCATCAGAGCAAGTTCAGTTATATTTTGTTTTGGCAAATATTTAGTTAAATATAGTTTCACACACGATGACAGCGAACAGTACAGTAGCTCCTTGAAAACATTGGTTTCATAGATATGTCATATACAGTAGTTGATAGCGATGGTTGGAGACTGGGCCCAAACAAGTCAGGTCGTTGTTGTGAGAGAGAGCTCAGTGTTACGCCTTATGATGAGATTCACATACCCTGTAGGTATGGAGTTAATTTCCTGCCATAGGGTTCTGGTGAAGGCATGAAAGGAGGGCTTTATGGAGCTAGCTATGAGACAGCTAGCTAAGAGACAGCTAGCTAGGAGACAGCTAGCTAGGAGACCGCTAGTTAGGAGGCAGCTATCTAGGAGGCAGCTATCTAGGAGACAGCATGCTAGGAGACAGCTAGCTAAGAGACAGCTAGCTAGGAGACAGCTAGCTAGGAGACCGCTAGTTAGGAGGCAGCTATCTAGGAGACAGCATGCTAGGAGACAGCTAGCTAGGAGACAGCTAGCTAGGAGACAGTTAGCTAGGAGACTGCTAGTTAGGAGGTAGCTATCTAGGAGACAGCATGCTAGGAGACAGCTAGCTAGGAGACAGCTAGCTAGTAGACAGTTAGCTAGGAGACCGCTAGTTAGGAAACTGCTAGTTAGGAGACTTCAGTGTGTTACTAGAACAGCTTTGTGAACTCAGTCCCATGACCAGCTGGATGAGGGGACTGAGGCCTCAGTGTGTTAGTAGAACAGGTTTGTGAACTCAGCCCCAGGACCAGCTGGATGAGGGGACTGAGGCTTCAGTGTGTTAGTAGAACAGGTTTGTGAACTCAGCCCCAGGACCAGCTGGATGAGGGGACTGAGGCCTCAGTGTGTTAGTAGAACAGGTTTGTGAACTCAGCCCCAGGACCAGCTGGATGAGGGGACTGAGGCTTCAGTGTGTTAGTAGAACAGGTTTGTGAACTCAGACCCAGGACCAGCTGGATGAGGGGACTATTTCTTTGCTCAGCTCTTGGCATTGCAGGGCTTGGTAATGATATTGCTCTTTTTTGAGTTTTTATTTTTTATTATTAGTGGATTTTGGCCTAATTCTGCCCTGCATGCATTGTTTGTAGTTTTCCTCTGGACATGTAGGAGAATCTTACAGAACTCTGCATGCAGGGTTTCAATGGGGTGTTTGTCCCATTTGATGAAATCTTGTTTTGCAAGTGGACCCCACAGCTCGCTGCCATAAAGTGCAATTGGTTCAATTACATATTCAATTATTTTTAGCCAAATTTTAATAGGTATTCCAATTTGAATTAGCTTTTTAATGGCGTAGAATGCCCTGCGTGCTTTCTCTCTCAGTTCATTCACTGCCTCATTAAGGTGTCCAGTTGAGCTTATTTTTAAACCTAAGTAATTGTAATGTGTGCAGTACTCTATATATGTTGTATCAATTGGTCTAATTCCCTGAGATCTGGATCTTCTCTGGAAAATCATTATTTTAGTATTTTTGGGGTTTACTGCCAGGGCCCAGGTCTGGCAGTACTGCTCTAGCAGGTCCAGGCTCTGCTGTAGGCCATGTGCTGTGGGTGACAGCAGGCATAGGTCATCTGCAAAGAGTAGGCATTTAACCTCTGATTTGTGGAGACTAACACCAGGGGCTGAGGATTTTTCTAGAATAGTGGCCAATTAGTTGATGTAAATATTGAAGAGTGCAGGGCTCAGATTACAACCCTGGCGAAGGCCATGCCCCTGGTTAAAGAATTCTGTAATTTTCTTGCCAATTTTAATGCCGCACGTATTGCCAGTATACATTGATTTAATTATGTCATATGTTTTACCCCCTACACCACTTTCAATAACTTTGTAGAACAGTCCTGTATGCCAAATAGAATCAAATGCTTTTTTGGAATTCGATAAAGCAAGCGTACATTTTGGTATTATTTTGGTGGACATGTTTATCTATCAGGGTGTGTAGGGTGTAAATATGATCAGTTGCGCGATGTTTTGGTATAAATCCAATTAGTTTTCTACTCAAGACATTGTGCTTATTAAGGACGTTTAGAACTCTTACATTTATAATACTACAGAAAACCTTCCCCAGGTTACTGTTCACACAAATGCCTCTGTAATTGTTAGGGTCATATTTGTCTCCGTTTTTAAAGATTGGGGTTGTGAGTCCTTGATTCCAGATGTCAGGGAAATAACCTACACTCAGGATCAAATTAAACAGTTTTAACATTTACATTTACATTTAAGTCATTTAGCAGACGCTCTTATCCAGAGCGACTTACAAATTGGTGCATTCACCTTATGACATCCAGTGGAACAACCACTTTACAATAGTGCATCTAAATCTTTTAAGGGGGGGGGGGGGGGTCAGAAGGATTACTTTCTCCTATCCTAGGTATTCCTTGAAGAGGTGGCCAATTGAATAGAGCCAATTGAAATTTTGCACTAGTGAGTTTGAGCATCTCATTTAGGATGCCATCAGGTCCACATGCTTTTTTAAATTTGAGAGCCTGAAGTTTCTCATAGAGCTCCTGGTCAGTAATTGGGGAGTCCAATGGATTTTGATTGTCCTTTATAGCTTTTTCTAATCCATTCAACTTCTCATGAATTTGGCGTTGTTCTTCGTTTGTGTCAATTTGAACGGTGTTGTAGAGTGTTTTAAAATGGGTTGTCCATATGTCACCATTTTGTGTGTATTTCTCTCTCTCTCTCTCTCTCTCTCTCTCTCTCTCTCTCTCTCTCTCTCTCTCTCTCTCTCTCTCTCTCTCTCTCTCTCTCTCTCCTCCTGTCTCTCTCCTCCTGTCTCTCTCCTCCTGTCTCTCTCTCCTCCTCCTGTGTCTCTCTCTCATATAGATTATGTAAACAGATACACCGTACAAGGTCAGATGTGTAGCTTAATCTGCATCTCTGATATTAGTGCCCCTCTTTAGTAGAAGCACTAGACGAATTTCTATATCCTCACTGAACCCATCAATTAAACTGTAAAAAAAAAAAAATCAACCTCACTGAACCCATCAATTAGACTGTTAAAAAAAAATCAAAGGACAGCTTCGGCTACCAGATAATTATTCATCAAAAGATAAGTCAACGTCAAAGAGGACTGCAGGGTTTAAGATACCACACCTACATTTGGTAGTGATTACAAGGCTGGCTAACTGGCTGACTGGCTGGCTGACTGACTGGCACAGTGTGTTAATGGGTGAACCCTTACAGAGACACAAAGACAGTATAGACTACTGTACACATTAAGCGTTCACAGTAACCACCCTAATTCACCTCAGATCAGGCTTTACTCAACCTGAGGGAATATTAATAAAACACTTAATGCTATTGGCCGACTGGCTACACACTCATTGAATGAACCTAGTATACTGTTTGATAATAGGGTCAACATACTGCATGCCAGACGTTTCATCGACCAATCACCAAGAGCTGTTTATAAACGGTGAGGTTAAAAATTGCCAGTGTAGCAGATGACAGACATCCTGAACGAAAAACAGAAAACATGCCATTAAGTTGGTAAAGGAGCTGCCTATTTCCTTGAAGCTCCTCTGTGTCGGTCGTGTCTACAGCCAGCGGCTGCCTGCTATTCAACCGTTCAGCGCTCGGCTAAAAAGGAAGGCTGTACTAACTGACTGACTTATTTTGAGCTCCTTGCACAATCATCTCTAAATGACGTGACATTGCGAAGAAAGTCTGCATGGAGAAAAATCAAAGAGCTTTTCTGAGTCAGAGAACTACTAAACCTACAGCCCAG